>NC_041367.1:6692644-6870144 GCF_900634415.1 Cottoperca gobio
TCGCTGCCAAATGTAATAAGACATTAAAATGCATGCAATATAACAGCACATTAACAAAAGGAGTCTCACCAGGATACTTTTGGTGCTTTCATTACAAAGGATTTTAAGACATTTCAAGTTGTAAGTGATTCTATTTCATTGTCGTAAAATGCAAACCAATGCTTGACACAGTGAAATCACATGCTTTATAACTTTGAATGCAGAATTCCTTTAAAGGAATACTGTCATACTGTCTGTCTGAATATATTCACCCTTTGTCTGAAACCTTCCGTTATATATTCTAATGAGCCTGCATGTGACATAGGAAGGGGAGTCAAATGTTTTCTTACGTAGGCAGACTACTCAAAACTGAGTGTGTTGTCTTATTTCACGGTTTGTGGGTTGGCAGGCACTCCTGATACCTAAATGTGCACAAGCATTACAAAATAAGGGAGATTTTAATAAAGATGGATGGATGTGTATGTCCCCTTTAAGACAGCGGTATTGAGCCCTGTAGATAGATATTGTGTTTGATTGAGTGTTTGGTTTTGGCAACATACTGTCAATGGAGTCATAAGTGAGCTTTAGATTAATTGAGTGTTTGAGCTCAGTCCTCTGTTCATTATCTCTATCAGGAGGAATGTGTTGATGACGATAGTTACTCTGTAATTATGTGTTGACCCATCATTTAAATCACACTAACTCCTGACAGGAAGATAGCTGCCATATGGCTGTGTTAGATAAAGCCAGGGCCGACTGTCCAAACAAATGCACATATTCTCACACACACACACACACACACACACACACACACACACACACACACACACACACACACACACACACACACACAGTTGAAGGTCCTGAGAGGTGTGACGGGTGTGTCCACGTATACAGACACCAACGCAAATACTGTGACACTCACGCAGACAAAAAACATTAATGTTGCAGGGTCTTTTATGCTACTCGACTCTGAAGTTTCTCAAATGAACTGCTTTGCATAAATTAGCATTTGCAAAATAAATGTAATGTTTCGCACTGTAAAATGATGCCGATGAATGATGCATGAGGATATGCAAATGAGCGCCATCCAGTTGGCAGCTGAAGTTGCTGGTTTCAGATTCACATCCCTCAGCCCTCTCCCTCCCCTCTGTCTCTCTCTCTCTCTCTCTCTCTCTCTCTCTCTCTCTCTCTCTCTCTCTCTCTCTCTCTCTGCCCCCTCTCTGGAGGTGGGGGGCATGTGTGCATGCATGGACCTAAAGAACGTGTGTCGGTGCTCCCATCCCACTGGCGTCCCTCACTCCTACGGAGTATTTTTTTTAATTGACAAGGAAAACTTGTAGTTGTTCACACAAACTTAAAACTTGTCAGTGCAATGCAAATCAGTATCCAGCAGGCATTTGTAGAAGTGTACTTCTTCCAGTCTCCTCAACTCTTCCCAACTCGCTTACAAAAGCCCGCTGAAGCGTATCCCAAAGGCCGCAGGGGCTTTCAACAGTATAATGTGTGGAAAAAGACTTCAATTATATGCACAGTCATTTCAGCATGGATAGCACCAGGCTGGCAAATTAGTGAGTGGCAATCTGAGAATGGTGTCCAAGATGAGGGGTGAAAGGTTGCATTTTAAAACCAGTTATGTTTGTATTGTATGTATGTTTGTGGTTTATGTGCTGTCACTGCTCAGCTTTGAACATGTGCTATAGACTACATGCAGTTAGGACAGTCAGAAATCTTGGACTTTTTCATCTAGTTTTGCAGCAAATTTCATAAACTTTAATGTGGGAGAAAATCCCTGAACTTTCAAATAGAAATGGCAACAGAGACAATCTGTCTGGAGTGCTTCATTTAGCTGTAGGCAGCTGCAATGTAGCTTGTTGTATAATTTAATTGTCTGCAAATGTTCCCTGTAATTCTCAGTTATTACTTGGTTTCCAGTTACAAATACCAGAGTGATTTGTCCATGTATCTCTGACTCTGAGGAGTTAAACCCTCAGCCCTTCACACTCCCACATCACAGGTATCACTCTCCAACAGATCCTATTCTTCATTCTAAAATGAGATATGCATCCACTTAAATGGGATACCTCGTGAAAGAAATATCACAAAATTGGAACAAATGATGACACTTTGTTTTATAATGATAGCTGCAGCCCAGTGGTGACACACAGTAGAGCATTTATACTTTATAAAGAGATGAGCTTAAGTTCATTCTTTATCTTCTGAAACTTCACAATTCAGTGCAAAAGTCCAAGACACCTTCTGCTACGTCACGTGATGACTCATCTATAGCTGATTGGAAGAACATCGTTTTTAATGTGTAGACAAATTAGCTGTATGTTATTGATGTTCAACACATCATTTTACCTTAAAAGCTATAAATCGAGACCTCCAGGATTCAGGGAAGCTGTACGCTGAATAGTTAGGGGTTATAGTTTGTCATTGTTAGCATAACTGGCCAAGCATATAGCTGTTATAAATGAACAAAATGTCATGATTATATTTAAAAAGAACAGAAAAAAAGTCAACCTCATGCCGGCACCAGAGGAAAGGTTCTAAACACAGTTAGAAGGGTTCATCCTCTGCGGTACAACAATATCAATTTCATGGTAATCCGTCCGATAGAACAAAATGGTGGACCGGACGACTTTGTCATTCCTCCAGCCGCACCGCTAGCATGGCCAAAAACAATTACCAAGTTAGCTCACGTTTTTTACATATATTACATACAATGAGTTATTAATTAGGGTTAAGAAACATATTTGGCAGATTGCCATGAAATGCAGCACAGATATTCATGGTGTGTTCAACGGAAGAATCCTAATAACGTTGGTCATTCCCTGGCGTTTCATCTCGCGCCATAATCAGGTCAAAATGTTTATTTTGTCCAAGATTGGTTTATTACCAAATACATAAAGCTGCATTTTTTTGTTTAGTGCTTAATAGTAAATGTGAGCATGATAGCACAGATGGAACAAACATAAACACACACAAACATATTTAGACAATATTCTTTTTTTTAAACGATACTACCCTCCCTAACTCCTGTCACCCTCTCTCCCGCCTCTTTCCAGATTAGCATAGAAATGTGATAATATAGTGAAGTGTAATGCCAGGATTCATGGGGCTTTTCTAATGTGCACACTTTGAATCAGTCATTGCTTTGCAGTGCTTCCTAAAAACCCTCAAAGAAATGTCTCTTCATCCCAGTTCATGCACGCATGCGTCATACTCACCATAGAGACCTCCACACACACATACATGCACACATATACTGTACACACACACTCTAAGTGATTCCCTCCAGACATGATTAACCTATCTATCTTCATTATGCTTCATAACACAGATAACTTGAAGCACACTCTTCATGTGCAGAAAGCTGTATTCTCCTGTGGGCACGGATAAAAGATGCATGAACTGTTGTATTGCAATTAATTGTTTCTTGAGACAATGCATTGCGTTCCATTCATCCTTCATGATTGAGTTGCTCTCTGCACACACCAGGTGAGCCTACTGGCAGTTAATTACTGTGCTTAAAAAAAAAGAAAAGAAAAGTTGAGCGACTTCCTCTCATCTCTCATTTTAATTCTCGTCTCTTGTCTCTTCTCTATTCTTTGATCTTTGCAATCACCTGGTTTTCTCTCTATGTATCCAGCACGAAACCAAAGAACTGAAGAAAGAGATTGAGCTTCAATAGAATTTCCATGGCAACAGATTTCCAATCATACCTCTCCAATCACTTTACTCTGGCAGTTTGTCCAGGGAGAGCTGAATATGATCTGGTTTAGACTTTGATCTTGATCCCACTGAGCTTCTATCAATATAAAATAATACTCTATGAGCTGACCTCCATCTCCATCACTGCAATTGATTTGGATCATTTAGTTATTTTTTTTTCTCTTTCTGTTTCAAACACTGAGGCCAGACTCTAGTTTCTAGTTATTTTTTTGCGTTTGAGCTTCAGGCGTGTATAAAAGTCGGACTGATGTTTTGTTACCTGGTGTTTTTGTGAGCTTCATGGCATGAAATGGTGCAGCATTTACTGTATTTGTGTTCATCAAAGCAGAACAGCTGGGTTTTTTTGACTAACCTCCCATATCAGAGTCTCTGAAGTTGCCGGTTCGTTCCTCAGGTCATGGAGCTTGCAGCCCCTCACTCGTAACATGAACATGAACTTGCCCACAATTGAAGCTACTGACATTTACTCTTGTTGCAAACAGAGCATGTTCCTCATTCACCCCAGAGATCTATTTACAATTTACTTCCACAGCCAAGATTCCATCAGTCCTTATTTCCTTAAATCAGTTGATTTTTATTGTTGTTCTTACATTTGTTTTGTCCTCAGAGATTCCCTTCCTCATTCAGGGCAAATAATTGTATCTTCCTGACAAATATCCTGGGATCTGCACGGTTGGCATATTAAATACAAAGTAGATGATTCCTCGTTAAGTTATAGCAATTTTAAATAATTTAATTTCCCATCAGGTTGAAATAGGATGCAGAATGGATGTTCAAGTCAAAGAACAAGCTGTACGTCTTTGCATTGTGTGCAAACACAGCATGAATTATTGCCTCTCTTTAAAATTAATACGATTTCACACATCCAATAAATTAATTAATCGTCGTATTACAACTAATGATATCTCAGGGTCTTCACACCAATGCTTTCTTTAGATGTCACAAAAAGATTAAGAGCAATTAATATGGCAGCATGTCAAAGAATTACCCTGACCCACTCATGTATCTTTAATAATCATAGCAGGTAGTTCCTAATGAGACACGAGACGCTGCGCTCTTTACATGGCTAATTAGCTCATTAAACAGTTAGTCTGATATCTGTCTAATAGTGTCTTTGGTTTTTTCTTCTGCTCAGTTCAGATGTTTCTCCTGACATTTGCAGAAACCGCTGTTCATTTTAGGCTCTCAGACAAAAAACTAATAAAAGTCAGCTTAACAAGTTGTTGAATATTAAATGCGCTTTCGGTTTAAAAGTCAATTGAAGTCATTCAGTCTGAGTTTACGAGCATGACCTGACTGTGAATTTGAATTAATTTGTGGAATATAAGTATGGAAGGATGCTGTAGTTCAAATTGCTGCCTTTTTATATTTAGCCCTCAATCAAAAGGAAATCTCGATGGAATTAAAGGCTTCAGGAAGTTTCAAAGCAAAATGCTTATGGGATGGTTTGAACCGCGTCCGATGGTGGCCATGCCATGCTCATGTGGGCGACGAAATAAGAGCGTAGATTCTTATTAGTCACTTCAATAGTAAAAAGTAAAGTTACAATGAAATGCCAGTTTTTGTAGCAGTAGAAGAAGTAGAATAAAATATATAGCTGACAAAACATAAAACATCCAAAGTGTGTAAATACAAACGAGTTCAAACATTAACTTTGTCTTCATCCCACTTCCTTCTTTCTCTCCTTTCTCTCGTCTCTCTCTTTGTTCCTCTTCCTCTTGTCTGCCTCAATCCCTCCTTCACCTCTCTTCCCATCTCTCTGCAGCAGAGCCGTTGGACGGAGAAGAGTACCTGGACATTATAGGTATCATGCGAAACCAAGCGGGTCGTTATGAATGCAAGGCCAGTAACGACGTCGCCACACCTGATGTCAAATACGTCAACGTGGTCGTCAGCTGTAAGTAACCACGCATTACAGCGGTCGCTATATTCCAAAGCGAACAACACTTAATATGCTCACCACATGTCTGAAATGAAACTAGACGATACACTCACCAGATATGAGCATGTAAAAGTCAAGATTGGAATTAAATGTAGAAGACGAGAGGAATATAACGTGGCAGAGAGGGATGGCTGGAACTTGAAAGTTTGGAAGCACCCTTCAGTCTTCTCAAGATGAACACGATGAGAAAGAGAAAGATCTCTAGCTTTGATTGCACACGTCCTTGCCGCCATGGTGATTCTCAGGCACCTTCGTCATTTAAGAGACACTTAGCATTTCAAAACAAGATCACCTAATTACATCTTGTCAGGGGTCCATGTTGGATCTGCTGAGTGTAATGCATTTGTTTGATTGATGAACAGCTCATGAGACATCACAAACCGACTCCCTCCAGAGGAGTTATAGAATTCTCTTTGATCCGAACATATCACATATGGCTAGTTGCCCAGTTTGTACTTTTGCCAAGTCTGAAGTGCCTGAATGAAATAATAAAGATTTCTATATTAAACCATTTCTTAGTGTTTAATCCTAAATGGAAAACGGGCATTCATCCACATTGGACTTATTTCTGGCCGTGATGTTTGTAGAAATCATTATGTGATTAATGTAAATAAATAAATACATTTTATTTGAAGTTTTAGCACTGATTACTTTTCTAAGCCTTTTGCTTAGAGGCTTGAAGGCTTAAAAATAGAATTACATTTGACACTACAAAATGTAGCTTTTAATTCCAACACCTTTGTGGGTTTGTTGCAAGACAGACATGTGTCATTATATGAAAGGTCACACACACGCGCTTCTATCAACGACCCCATTCAGACACTCGGACATGATGAAATAACATTCATTCGCTTTTTAGGAAAAGAAATAATCTGAACATTTGAAAGAAAAATGTAAAGATTTGTGATTTTATTTTACACTGGTTTGGTTCGTGGTTTTAAGATGTAACTCATTTCAACATCGTGTGCCTCTGCAGACCCTCCAACAATAAAGAAAACCCAGAGCTCAGAGACTCCAGTGGGCCGCATGGGGACACTGCAGTGTGACGCCACCGCTGTGCCCACACCGGAATTTGAATGGTACAGAGACGAAAAAAGGTAAAACTTTTACACAATTACACAATTACTCTACACATCAATGTCACAAACAGACAGAGTGTAAACAGAGCTGCACACATGAGGCTGAGATGAAACATTTGGATCATTTCAGAGTACTTTTCCATGTACCACTGGAGGACATGCTGAAAAACAGAGACACTAGATCAAATATAACTAACACACACATTTTTAATAGCTACCGGGCTAACGGGTCGAACCAATCTAGATGTTAATGGTGTCATTACTCTAAAGCCATGTTCAATCACTATTTACTTTATAATGTTAACTTTAAAGCAAAATAGCTTTCTATTGGCACAAGCCATTTGTTTCCTTTATGACAAACAACCATTTACACTGTAAGACTTATTCACCAATAATGGCGGCACTCCTCGTGCTCTTTAGCGCCTTTATTACCTCCTGTGCTGTTTGCAGGATGGAAACATGTCAGATTACTGGAAACAAAGTATTTGAGGAAAACCTTCATAACAAATGATTTACTGGTAAATGCTTTACAACAGTTTGGGAAAATGTGCGTCTTGGTTTTTTTATTACCCGAGCTTATTATGGACCGTCCCTGTGGTTTATTTAGATGCATTCTGTATTGAAACATTCTGATTTGTGATGAGTGATGATTTAACTACAGCTATAGAATCCTGCTGGTGACATACATGTGATGATAGGTTGCAGAAATATCCTTGAATTGACTTGTCCTGACTCTCCTTGAGGCAATGAGCAAACTTTGATTTATTTTGACGCCATTACAGATAAAAACAATGAGGCAAAAAATAATGAGCTTTGCATTGATTTACTTAGGCATGACCATGACAGCTGTAAGAGGCTGTTTACTGTAGTGAGCACAATTAATGAGCAACTAATGAATAGAATTTCTTTCGACAATAAAAGATCATATTGAACAGTGTTCCTTACTGCATGAGAAGTGAGCTGTCTTCAAACAACTGGACTACACTGAGGTCCAGCCTGTGATCTTTCGATAAGCATAATTTTTTATTGGAACGTCCTGGGTCAGAAACTTTCTACATGTTAACTCCAGAGTAGTTTTCTCCTCATCTCCCAAACGTGGCATCACATGCCTACGCATGCTCCGTATCACTTTACACTTTTATAGTGGTTATAATTGATCTCTTTGATCCCTTTGTCAAATCTGCTCTCACAGTGGTCCCATTGTCACATCCCGATGTTAATTTGATGACATCATCTGTGTGGTATGACTAATCACCCACTCGATCACTCACTAGGCTGTTGTGTCCAATGTAAATTGAACATAACGGCCTGAGGCATCAGTGGATTCTGTGAGTGACCTGCTGCACGCAATTTATATACTGAAAATCTCAATAACCCCTTTCTCATACCACAAGTAATTCGACTGAAATAGAAATCAGCTTCTCTGCGCTGCACTGTCTCCCACGAAATCACACATCGTGTGACTTCACACAGATGTTCATTGGAAAGCGGACAATTTAAGTGTCATGCATGTGCCTGGAAAACACTTGAAGGGGATCAAAGTGTAATGACATTCAAAGGCAATGACAACCCAGTCCCTCCATTTCATCACTTATCATTTAATAACCCCAAATGATGTGTCCTCTGCAGCAAACCCACCACCTGAGTCAGTTTGGGAACAGAGGAGCTTGAATGAGAAATAGAAGCTAATGATAAGGAAATTGCACATGCAGAGAACATCATGATCTGCAATTTTACTCCCAACCAAACTACGGCATTAAAAGTTCACTGAAGATTGGGAGAAGTATATTGGTGGAGTGTCACAAGTGTTATCACATATATAGTCTCTAAAGTAATAGGCCTATCACACCAGTGCTTGAAAAGAAAGATTTATTGTTGTTGAAATATTTTTGCATTATCTGTTGTTTCCAACTGCCATCTATCTCGGTTGTTTTGCCCCCTTGAGGATGTTGCCTATGCGCCTGTTCACAGCCCCCTTCTCCCTCTGTTCCAGTATAAAGTGTTGCTCTTTCTCCCTGGATGGTGATGTTAATGCACCATAATAATATCATTTATCTTTGCTCGGCTAGTTCATTTCATAGTCTTTCCCCAAGAATCAATGCCAATGCGTTGAAGCCTGTTTGTATCTTATTTACCTCATCGTACAGGTCCCGTTATAATGAGTTGAACCTCATCAACACTCAGGTTATTAATGGGCACAATGAAATCTGCATGTGAACCAAGAAAGTATGTTAGTTAGTAGTTAGTAGTTGCTGCCAAGCAACAGATTTAGCACTCGAAGTTCATTTAATGGAGGAGCCTTTGTTTCAGACAGAAGCAGACAACAGTCTCTTTATACATATCCGGCAATTATTGATGTTGCCAGCTGAAATGATAGCTTTTGCTGCAGTTGATTGGTTGAAACAAATGTTCTCATTTTAAAACCAGAACCTCTTAAAATGGCTGTTAAATAAGCACTAGATGGCTACAAAGAAAAGCAATGTTCCCAGGATTATCATGTAGGCAGTGAAGAAGTCCAAACACAACACATGAAAAATGAGGAGACAAGGAAACATGTCACTTCTGATTATTTAAGGCTCAAACACGAACACTGTTCTTTGATCATTTCTACATTTTTAGAAGTAGAGTTAAGTTTTATTGAAGTTTTCTGATACGCTTTGGTACCTTATAATCCTCTAATCCCTTCTTTTAATCCAGTATTTGTACAAACAAATTAAACTGTCATGTTTCATTTTAATTACCGATACCCTTTAGATGCAGGATTTGTCTTTGCAAAGTTGATTAATTGTTTTCCTAAATCCCCCGTTATATTTTTTTTTTACATCTTTTGTTTCTTATTTTTCTTATGTGGGGAGGTAAATTAGTAATAAAAAACTATACCTATACCCCAAGTACAGTATGTTAATGTTTTATTAATAGTGTGGCAACCCCACACATTTGAAATGAAACCTTGCCTCTTGGGAAACATTGTATTCTACTCTCGGTTGGTTATGTTACCCCAAACAAATTACACAGCAGCTCTCTTGGATCAAGGCACACATTTTCTGCTCCAGTTATCTAGTGCCAAGTTTGAAAAGCATCGCTCTCACCTGCCCGAACCAAACCACACTGAAGGAGTAAACACTTCAGACCTAAAAAAAAAAACTGCTTTGCACAAGCAGGTGAACACATCCCAGAGCTCACTCCTCTCTCCGCCTGTGATTAGACAAAGCTTAAGTCACCTAAACTTTTGCATATTCATCCTCTGTCATGTGACACACACACACACACACACACACACACACACACACACAATATTCATGTGGAAAAAAACGTGGACCTCCTCGGCTGATAACTCATCCACTGAAAAATACATGAATCATTGCTTCACAGCATCTCTGACTTCACCAGGATCTGAAAGTCTCCAAGGCGCTAGATACCCAATTAGCCACAGTGGAAACTGATGCAGCTGGCCAGAAATTCATAACTGAAAAGTATTACTACCTGGCTGTAATGACCCTCCTGAATTTGGATCAAACTATGAGTCGCCTGCCCCTTCAGCCTACAAATGATTGTAAACTGTGGTAAACTTAAAAGGAAAGCTTCAAATCTGTTGGTGCACAAATAAAGCGTTGTCTATCTCCCAAAGCATCTTTGGAAAGTAGGCGGCTCGTGCTGAGCAGTAAATCATCTCACTCGTGTTTATAACGTGACAAAATTCAACCTGAGCTGTTCGCTAGCATGATAGAGAGACGTGTGTTGTTTTGTCAGCTGACACATAGCTGTCACAGACACCTAACCACTTTCAGTCATCTCTGGGTTACAAGTCTCAGCAGACCTCTCCACTTGATTTCATTTATCATCAGCCTTGAATCATAACAGGCCTGTCATTTTACCTGGCAGTGATAACCTACTTTAGATGCTCCCACACGCTACAGAATCAAATCTGTCCATCTGATGATTTGCTCTGGTCCCTCATCTCTACCGGCCCTGCGACCACAGCCCTGCGCACACACACCGCATGCCCTCAGCCAAATAGAGAGGTCAGATCATTTCAATCTAGGGTTTAATGTAACTCTGTGAGTGGCTCTGTGCACCACAAATTGATCACTGAAGATATCCACTAGAGCACTGCTGCCCTCTGCCTGCAAGGAAAGACATCAAGTTTGAAAAAAAACTTGAAATAAAGGTAGAAGTGCACGTTTTTCTGCCAGCTTCTCTGATAATGTATTCCAGTCTTTTGTGCCAGGTGAAGAAGCTGGCAGAGACACAGGCATATTTGAGAATGATCTTAAAATCAAAAGTGAGAGAAGTTACCGGCTGCAGATTTGCACGTGCCAAATGCGTTAAAGGTTCAAATGGGCCTCAAGAATGTTAAGTTGAATAGAAAGCGGAGACACACTATTGGGGCCAGAGATCCAGTTTACTGTTCTTTACACGCCAGTTTTCCGCTGCTGGGTATTTGAACTCACAGCATGTGTTCAAAGAAAAACTAAACTAAAAGTCCAACCTGCAACCTTCACTGTGAACACAGAGGAGATGTCCAGGTCAGTTTATTCCCCTGCTGCTGCGTTACAACCCTGTGCTGTAATCTTTAGTAAAAAATAGGTGTTTGGTTTCAGCTGCTGTCGTGATGTGTACTATCTGGATGTCTCAGCATGCACTGTGGGCAGGCAGACCTTTTTAATAGTGCAGTCACCTCTCACGAAGACAGACTGGAGAATGTATCTGCTGCTGGCCTTATCGTGGGAGGGGGGGTTTACTTTAAGATGAAGTGGGGACACCGCTGGTTCACATACCCTCCCTTAGCTCTCGCTCTCTCTCTTTCAGACACACACACACACACACACACACACACACACACACACAACACACACACTGCCACCGTCCCCAAGGTGTCTCCATGGGAAGGACCTCAGCACTTTATCAAGTCCTCGCTCCCCAGCGAGCCAAATTATGCTGTGCCATGATGTGCATTTTCCTTTTTATGTTAATGCTTCCTATCGGCTAAGTATGTGTCAGCACAAACTTCTTGCTTCCCCGCTCAAATTCAGATTACTACATTACCCAGACTTAAGCAGGATTAAGTTGAGGCGCCTTAAATGAACTTCACCTCATTCATGATACGAAAGGGCTCAATCAGCCCAGAACAAGCTGAATCCATTATACGCGCCATGTTATTAAAATGCTTTTATTTCGCTGCGATGGTGTAAGGAATAGTTCATCGGCGGGAGAAACAATCTGAGTCAGCAAATTGTATTGATTAATTTGTGCTGAAAGGGGTTCAAGGTTGACATAATTGATTGGCAGAAGTTTGTTGGTCATTAAGACTTCCAGAAGTGCATGGAAGGACTTCAGCAGCATACTAATCTTTCATAATGGGATAACAAGGATCCTGTTTGTTTGATGACAACAAAATACAAGCTGTTATTTCCCAAGTTGTTACATTTCTGCAAACATAAATGTCTTTGCACATAAACCAAAGGTCAAGGATTTCTTTCCGTTAAATGCAGTTTCAAACTTTTAATTAAAGAGGTTTGTTCCAAAATGAGAAATGCTCATCTCGTCTCTTGACAATCACAGCGCCTACACTGAAGAGGGTTCACGGACATGACACTGACACTGCTATTGCAAACTGATTGCCAGCATAAAAGTATGCCTGAAGCCATCTTTATGGACTATGATTATGTCGTTACTCCTTAGACCTTTACTCGCATAAAGTGCATACGGACATTTCCATTAAAATTGTTTCATGTGTTTTAGATTTGATGGTTAAGGTGTGATATTTATTTGTAAGCATAGATGTGACTGTTTCAAATGTCTTCGTCACGGCCTTAAGTGTGTAGAGATTTACAGAAATCTATTTAATATGTCAGTATGTACTAGAGATGTCACGCCGCAGTCAGAAAACAGCTGAAAACATGTCAGCCATGTTGGGAAAAGTGCCATGATGCTGAAAGGCTTACTGTAAAATCTAGTGTTAAGGGTTGTTGGCAAGTGGACCCAAACACAGAACGCAGACCAAGCTGTCGATAAAGTTTCATTGAAGGATATACTGAAGCGGGAGATGGCTAATATGAGTTAATGGCCAGAGAACGGCAGGAAGGAGAGGGGGGGGTGGAAAGTGTCCTGGAGGGGGTGGGACATGTTGTCCAATAGAGAGGACAGCTTGGCCGTCATTCTCCTGTCTCCCACCACCTCCACAGTGTCCAGAGGGCTCCCCAGGACAGAGCTGGCCTTCTTCACCAGTCTGTTCAGTCTCTTCCTGTCAGCGGCCGAGATGCTGCTGCCCCAGCAGACCACTTCATAGGAAATGTTTAGCCAGGTGTGTTGGTAGGCTGGGTCCAGGTTAATGACAGGACAGGAACCAGACTCACACACAGACACACACACACACACACACACACACACACACACACACACACACACACACACACACACAGAGAGAGGAGTGGAGAACAAGCTGTGTAATCGTATGGACATAGTGGACGTAGTCAACCACTGATTCGTGAACTGCAGATTTGAAGCCAATCTAGTGATGAGTTCTTTACAATCGGACTTCTGTTTGCACCCAGTGGAGTCGCACCCTGCTGGCCATTAGAAAGAATGCAGGTTTAAGGCACTTCAGCGTTGCCTCCACCTTTTAGACCCGGTTGTCGCCGTTTGAGGGAAACACAAGGGATGGACTGGAGCTCTGCCCTCGCTGTGTCATCTAGTTTATTCTTGAGCCAGAAGTATGATTTTCTTTTTCTGAAAATGTCAAAGTGTGTATTCTCTTTCAATAAAAAAATCTGCATATTTTATTGGTTAATTAAGCTCTAATGGAGTCCCCTGGCTCCTTTCCACGCACAGACACGGCAGACTCTATTATTTTGCCCGAAATGTCACCGACTCCCTTCTGGCCTTAAGTCCTCTGATTTTCATTAATTTGCAATTTACTTAAAATATCATCACTTCTGTCTGTCTCTCCTCTCCAGGCTGTCCAACGCCCAAGGCATCAATATCCAGATTCTTGGCACTTCCACTATTCTCATGATTGCCAATGTCACCGAAGAGGATTATGGGAACTATACATGTGTGGCCTCGAACCGACTGGGCGTCCAGAATGCCAGTCTCTTCCTCTATAGTGAGTACAATCTGTAATGCCATTTGCTACAGCTTACAGTTTCAATTCTTGAAATACACAACACATTTTATCGTGACACCTTTATGGATTTTATAAGTAGCCTATTGAGCATGAAATATTATAGTATAGTACTTAAGTTAAGTAAGTCGCTTTGGACAAAAGCGTCAGCTGAATGAACTGTAATTTGAATCATTGTGAGTTTCAAGGTGAGCTTGAATGACTTGTTAATTATATTAACCTACTTCCCCATTGACACATTGAAAACAAGCAGAGAAGAAAGTCACTTTGGTTTCGTGTGCTTTTATTTAAGCTTCACTGCAAGAGCTGAACAATTGGAAGCTAGTATGAGAACCAAAAAAAGAAATGCCACGTGGTCATTTTTAATCATTTGGCAAACAGTGTAGGCTACTCAACTCTGCGGGAGACTCATTTAACCGCACCCCCCATTGAATTACAGGAATAGGACTGAGAGGGAAGGTGAAATCTAGTGTACGAAAGATACTGTTCATCCTTATAATGGTGGAAAATACGTCAAAATTAAAGCTTTGCTTATTGGGCACAGTGCGAGTTTGAGCCCGTTTGAAATGGTTTCCAACCCTAACAGCAGCAGCACACACAATACAGACCAATGGCCATATATTTTAAAATGTCTTGTGACTTAAAAGCTGTGAAAAGATTACATTTCAATTGGCCGCAGCATCTCCGCTACCTGCTGCAGTTTGATAATCAGCGTATGGCTACTGCTCTCCGTTAAGCGGGTGTCCCTGGCTGCCACCAAACACAGAGGTGTGGCCAAATGGAGCACAGCTTTCATAGGCAAAACATCTGCTGTGACATCACTCATTGGGATTTGACCAAAAGGGTAATATACTTGAAGGGTTGAAGCTTTAAAGATGAGTGCAACCACATGCCTATCCTACAGTGCAATGTTAATGTTCTCCTTTAAAGAAGGAAATACAAAAAGACAAAAGCAAATCCACTGCAAACACTGCAAATCCAGATATCACAACCAAATACAGAACACACACAACGGTTCTGTGCAATATTTCTGTACTTGGTTGTGCTTCCTGTTTTTGCAGAGAGTTTCGTCCTTTGCTTATGTTTTGTCTATTTGCATGTTTTCAAAAGTTGCAGTGCATTGAGCTCTCATGGCCACCTTATGTTTCTTCAGTTAAGGCCTCTTCTGTGCTCTGAATCATGAATTGACCTTCCATCACATCAAAGGAAGCAATAGCACAACATGACCACTAGATGTCACCAAACCCCTCTCAAAGTCCTGTAGTCCCTGTCTCACAGGAAGTGCATTTGTAAATAAATATGTACTTTATAGCACCAGAATCATTTATTTGTTTGCGATATTACTCATCTGTTAAACTCCAGAAGTCATTGTTGGTATTATCTTCTACAGGACCCCTCAGAAATATCAATATTATTTGTGTCAATGCTCTCTCTCTCTCTCTCCCTCCCCCTCTCTCTCTCTCTCTCTCTCTCTCTCTCTCTCTCTCTCTCTCTCTGTCTATCTCTCTCTCCCTCTCTCTCTGTCTCTCTCCTCTCTCCCTCTCTCTGTGCAGGACCCGGGACAGGTCGAGATATCAACGGCTCTGCCTGTGTATCTCAATCACTGTGGCTCCTGTTGGCCTGCTTCGCCTGCCTTTTCTTCAAGTGTTAATACCGCTGCCCTCCTCTTCCTCTTGTTCGCTCCCCTGGCCTTCCTTCCTCCTCCTCCTCCTCCTCCTCCTCCTCCTCTATGTCTCCAACTCACCGACATCCTTATTGCTACCTTATTACCAACTTTACCCCCCCCCCCCCCCCCCCAGACTGTTTGCATCATGATACGAAAACCTTATGTGCTCTTGAGCTATTACGAAAAACCATGGGTTAAGAGTAAAATGTTACAAGAACAACACAAAAAAAACAGTGAAATGAAGGACAGAACAAGCAAACAGTGCTCTTTTAAAGAATGTCATTGTTCTTTTTAATTTGTATGCACTTCTTTATTTCTGCTATATCTTGTCTTCGGGGTCTGGATCGGGTTCGGGATTTGTTGTATTTTTGTCTTCATGGGAAAGCAGAGGCACCCGCTCACAGGGCTGCCAACAATCATTTGTCTCGAGAAGTACTGAAGACAAAAGGTTCATTTATTCTTACTCCCATAGATGAATTATTTTAACTTAAATTGTAGATTTAACTGAGTGTTTAACCAGTGCATTAATGAGCAACATGCAAAGTACCTGCCAAATATCCATAAACTATATAGATTTGAAACTAACACACATGCAGAAATCAAAGGGAAAACACTGCAGATGGTTCTGTAATGACATTAGAGTTTGATATTAAAGTCTGTACTACCATCATCTAATGCTACTAAACTGAAACATAGAGCATTAGCCGAATGCCTCAACCAATCAACGACATCGTTTCTAGATTCAGCAGTCACTTGGGTCAGTGCTGTCGAGCCCAAAAATGGAGAATGCA
Source organism: Cottoperca gobio (assembly GCF_900634415.1). Taxonomy (NCBI): domain Eukaryota; kingdom Metazoa; phylum Chordata; class Actinopteri; order Perciformes; family Bovichtidae; genus Cottoperca; species Cottoperca gobio. Next base: position 6,708,963 of record NC_041367.1, read on the forward strand.
GTGAATAGAATCGACTTGATCCTACTGAGCTAAACCATGCAGAGTACAAACCTGAGGAAACGAGTTTATCTTGGATACTTACATCTTCATTCAGTGGCTTTGCAAACCACTCGCCTTTATCCCAAAAGAATTTCTCTTGTCTTTTGCAGCAGAAAAAAAAGAAACACAGTAGGTTATAATGATGCGTACTGTACATAGTAAAATTTTGTATTTCTCTATGATAAGACGACTTGTTCTGCCACTGTAACAACAGGAAACAGAGAAAAATTGTTGCAGTGAATGTTGCTTGTTTGACCACCAACCAACCATCGTGTGGAGTTTGTCTCTGCTCCACTGCAGGCTGCGCCGCATTAAACTGCATACACTGTACCTCATGCAGTGTTCGCTTTTAGTTTACGAGTTTAAGGATCATTCTTCTATACTGCTGGAATTTGGATAAAAATGTATGACACCAATGAATGACTTACTTTTTAGTTTTTCTCTTTCAAAGAAGTATGCGTGTTTTAATATGAAATGATACAGAAAAAATGCATAATATATTGATATTGAGGTTATTTTTTTCTGTCTTTACCTCATTCATTTTAGTTGTGTATATATATATACTTGAATCCAATGTCCTTATACTATATGAAAAGGCTAATTTTATGTGTCCATGTTTCTGAATAGGGTAGCAATTTGTTTGAATAACTTGTAGATCTCTATGAACTGGCAACCCTGCTCTATCATGTGAACCGAAGCCAATTAGAAAAAAAATTATGTTTTTTAAAAAGCATAAAAAGAAGATAGTTTTGTGCAGTTATTATTGTACCTATCCTTGAGATGATACAAGTGCTGGCTTAAAGAGAACGGAATATTATGTTTAGCTTGTAATGCTGTACCACCAGGAATTGAGAAGCAGCAAACAAATAAATACAGAATTCTTATCCAGCTCAGTGGCCATCAAAGTCATTGTGCTGCTATTAAATACTAAATATTACCATTATATCACACGTCCTGCAGAAACGTTTGTCATCACACCTCGCCGATCACTGACTTTTATTTCTTTACGAGCAAAAAAATGGTGAAATGTATCGATATTTTGTAAAAGAAGAAGACCTTTCAAACAGTGTGATTCTTTCAGGAAACGGCTCCTGTTGTGACGAGATCAGCTGAAACTGGCGCACTATTAGCTGCCTTCTTTTGCGATTTATTTTGATCTACTGTGAGGTGACTAACAGCATACAGACTCCAGCTCCGCTGCTGGACTGGATGTGTGTTCGCGTCTCCGCTCTTCTAACAACCAAGCCGAGAAAGTACCAGTACTGTAAAACACACGTGTAATTAATGTCATCCTTGTCATACATTAAAGAAATTGTCCCCGGTGTTTTCATTGTAAATGCTTCTGAGGCCATGGCTGTGTGTCTTTGTAGTGTTGGTAATGCCATTTGATCCCTGATCTGCTTTTCATGTGGGCCAAAAGGGTAGAAGTAGAGATGTACTGAAACAGGCCACGGTTCCAATCAAAGCTGAAGCATTTAAACAGTTAAAAGAACATTGCTATCACCTCTATCAGTCAAAACATTATCTTACTATCAGATTTATCAGTCTAAGAAGTGATAAGAAAGCTGCTTTATTCTGTCATCATCTTACACGTTTCATGTGTTTTTCTACGACTGAACAGCTCTAGTGTATCCACTTTAACATGGATTAACTTGACTCCTGATGTTTTTCTACTACATTGTTACTTCTGCAGACTCTCTTACTACTGTTTAGCCTCTGGCTAACTCAAACTTGAGGATGCCGGTTTGTCAGCGACAGTAGTAAGATGTGGATGATCTGGAGGTTTGCATGAGAGGTCTGTGAGAGTGTCTATTTCTGTCTTGCTATGTGTCATGTCAAAGAAAACCTCAGGGCAGAGCAAGGCTGCTGTTGGGCAGACTCTCAGACAAACAGAAATGTCTTTTGTTTTGTTTTTGCTGGAGGAGACCCTGACAGACCACCAGAGCAGGGTCAAAGATCTCCAACGTGTGCTCTGCATTTATTTTGAACCTGCTTGGAATGCTTGACAGGTAGAGGAATATCATCTTAAAGAATGCTACAGTATTCTGTCATTCTTTAAACGTTCTCCCCATTCAGGTGATATTCATGTGGATGTCCAATGCAGGTTAAAACCATACAATAAGCACTAATGGATACTAAGACCACGTATGTAAAAGCCATGGAGCTCTGTCTTATCCATAACCCAGAAAGGAATAAGGAAGAATCACCTTCCATTGCTCATAGAGACTGACAGCCAGCCTATGGACACAGCACCAACCCCCATGTAGACAGACCTGGATGTCTACTGAAGATACAGCTATCTAGTTTACTATTGAGCATTGCCTCTAAACATCACCGTCGCTTCACTGTACAAAACTGGCTTGTGTATGTGCGCGTGTGTGTACTCTGATTCTGTTCATTATTATTAACCCACCTGAGAAGTTAGCGTGAGGCATGAGCTACATGATGAGTTGGCCAAACGGCTAACTTTCCACTTTCCGTTGAGCTATGGTTACAGTAGTAACCTTCTATTATCCTTTTCTTTTTTTTCCTCTGTGTGTATATACAGTGTGATGTTGTAAAATCAGCAAATCCATGAGATCGTGTTTATACAACTCAACAGTTAAAGATTCAAACAGCAAATGTAACTATCACGTTTGTACCTCGCTTCCCTTTGTCCTGGGACATTAAGATTCATTTATGGATAATGACACAGCAATGTCACCTTTTGGTTTCCGTTTAACCTCACTTTATTATGGCATAAGGTAATTGCAGTCAGTTTCTTTAAAAAAAAAGGTATGTAATAAAGGTATATGAGAAAATGTTCACAACACAAAATAAAGCTGTTTGAATTCAATGTTCTGTATTTGAATGTGACTTGAGATGTCGCCGCAAGAAACCTGTTTTGTTTTTTTTGGGAGAGCTTGGAACACACAGAATCTTAATGGTACAATTGTGTTTATCACCATGTAACATGCAAATAAAATAATATATGTATTGTCGTATTCTCTCTGGAAGACAGTTTGTCCTCAGAAAGTGTGAGACAACTGGGACTCGTCACCAAGGGGATGTTCCAGTTTCTGTTTTGTTGTATAATAGATGAAAGGTAAGAGCGATGTTATCAGCGCCACATACGGAGACACATTAATGACAAAATGGCACAAGCTCTGAATACTGTATCACAGTGGACTGTCATGGGATGCTGCTGCAGTAAAATGTTTCACCACAAGATGTCAGAACAAACCAAAAGATGTCCCTGCTGTGTTGTGGGATTTGGCAGAATGAGGACACAAACACATTATTCTGTATCATCATTAGTCTCTGCTCTGGGCTATGGAGATGAACAGTAGCCGGGTCAAAGGTTAGGACATCTCTCCTGTAGCAAACCCTCCACACCAGCTGGGAAAATGTGGGCGATGAAAGAAAATTAGGAATGTTCATTTGTTCAATGGGAGCTGCTCGGAGACTGAAAAGAGATGTTGTATTTTATAAATGGCACAGCTGCTTTCATCCAGAGATACTGGGTGCAAAAGTAAATACTCGTTAATTTGAACAAAAAAGACAAACTGATCGGGTTAGAGCAGTGAAATAAAGCAGTATACAAGATTATAACATTTGTTATGACACACTAAACTATGACTTTTTTAATACATAAATTATGACTTTTAATGACTTTTTAAAGACATATTATGACTTTTAATGACTTTTTAAGACATTATGACTTTTTTAAGACATATTATACTATGTGTTTTTACGATTTTAAAAAGAAAGCCCTTTTAGAGTACATTTTATGACATACTAACCTATAACTTCTTACACGACTTTTCAATCATAATATACTTTGACATTTTTATGACATAATATACTTTGAATTTATTATGAGATTTTTTATGACATACCAAAGACTCGTACGTTTCTTTAAGTTCAGTTTCTGGGCTGTTAACTTGCAGTGCCGAATATAAAAGACAGCCTGTCGAGGGCGATTAAAGAAAGTTTTGGAAAAAAAGTATCTTTATTCCTTGTTCAGCGAACGAGCTTCATTATACTGAAGGTCACACATGTTTTGTGAGACTGAGGTTTGTATTTATGTTGATCTTGGGGTTATTACTATTTACTCTCTTGAGTCACATGGATCTCATTTTAACTCCCAGCATATGCTTGTGCTCTCGCAAATGTTATCGCTGCCACCAGCCAATATGATCTTTACAATTATCTCTCTCTGATATACAAGATACACAATTTGAAATCAGATCTAAGACTGAGTGTGTTTACATGTGCACCAGTATGACCTTATCCCAGCTATGAGAAACTGTTAAGTGCTTTGCTAGAAACCAGCCTTATCTGGGCTTCTGCTCTCTGTTGTTACATAAATAAGTGACTGAGATGTGGCGGAATATCCAGATTATGATCCAGGTTTCTCATGTTTTATATAAAAATATTTTTTCCCTTAGAAGTTTAAAACCAGGATAAGACTCAGAAGTAAGATATTCATGTGCACGTTGCATCCTAAGCATGTCAGGTGTTGCCTCTGCTAATGAATATGTCTAAAGCAGCGGTTATTAATATTTTGCTAATTATTTGCTAGTATCGCTGAGTGACTAGTTAAGGTCTTAAGCCTTAAAGAAAGTGGTGGTGCATGATATCAACATCTGATGTCAAACAAATACTTTTACATTTTGGGAAATACACATATTCACTTTCTTGCTAAGCGTGAGATGAGAAAGTTGATACCACTTCTCTGCAAGAAAGCGGATTAGGATATTGCCAAATCATATAGTCAGTCTTGCCCCCAGATATATTCGAGCCTGTGAAGTAACAGTGCATTTGAACATGGCTTTAAACAAACTCCACAGTGTATGATGGTAATTGGCACATTTGCTTTATTTTGAAAACAGACATTGAAACCATTTTTACTTTTTCATATTTTTTTCTCACAAGTTTGAACTCCTTGATAAGGTTGAAACTGGACATTGCACTCACTGGAACATGGGAAAAGTATTTTTGTTTGCTCGTCTTTTTACTTTTTTTTTGCGTAACATCAGTGCAAGAGTATTTTTCCAATTCATATAAACTGTCATAACAACACCAAAGACATCAAAAAGAAGCTGCCACACCTCTTAAGTTTTTGTGACTGCGAAAAAGTTCCTCTCAGAGGGAGAGTTCCCATCATGCATCTGGTTCGATGGTTCATGCTACTGTTCTCACATTTGGTTGGCAGAACACAAATCGTCATGTAAGAGCCAGTTACACCAATACTATAGCTGACTTCTAAAGTTTATTATATGCTTATATCATTTAAATGGCAACAGGTCCTTTACTGTAAATGTGAGTAGAAAGGGAGTTTGTAAAAGGGGTGTAAACCAAGCTTGAATGACTCAAGCAGAATAGAGAGCGAGAGAGTAATAGTCTTGTCCTATATGTGGTTTTTGGATGAAGGATAAAGCTGCCCAACTGGAAATGTCACACATTTAATTATACATTCTATTTTTCCATTCGATGTGTCAGTACATTACCTATTTGCTTTGTTCTCAATACACTTGTACCGTGTTGAAAACTAGAGTTGCATTTTAAACCAGTTTTTTTTTTTTTTTTGTGCGTGCATTTGCAGAAAGTACAGATTTTATTTGCAAAGTGTGTTTGAGAAAGTGCATTGCAATGCAAATAAAGTATGGTGCATTCACAATGCATTTTAAATGCATACATATCCAGTTGGGAGCGTTCATTCCACCACTGCTTCACTTACAATGGATAGTGAAGATCAAATCCAATCCTCCTCCTCCTCATAATAATCATCATCATCATCATCATCATCATCATCATCATCATCATCAAGGTAACAATCATTTTTCATCATCATCATGATGCTCATTCTCATCATCATCATCATCACTACCTCATAATATTAGCTTGAGCCAAAAAACGTAACGCTGGAAACTCCCCCAACATGAGAAAATCATTGCCACACAAAAAATGACAAACAAATAGAAACGGACTTCCTTCACATTGGGAAGGCAAAGAGCAACCTTTTTAGATTTTTGTTTTTTGTGTTATTCTTCATACTTTTAATTCTGCTTTCTTTAGGTTAGACTTTGCCTTAGTCATCCTTGGACTCGGTGCCCTCTGGCGCTGCATCTGCCGGGGTGGCCTCCTCTGCTTTAGACTCCTCTGCAGCATCTGGAGGGAGGGAAGGAGAGTGGAGGGTGAAGAGAGAAAAAGGCAAAGCGAAAAGGAGGAAAGTGAGACGTAAGGGTGGAGAGAAGGGGGACATGATAGATACAAGGTGGGTCGGGGAGAGGAGAGAAGGAGAGAAGATTAGCCTGTGGGGAGTAGGTTTCACATTGCACAACGTTTTACATTGTGAGGTTGGAATAATAAAGCTCTATCTGGGTCTTCTGAAATACTGAGCATCAAATATTTCACATATCAGCTGCTGCTTTTGATGTTTAAAATATTTCACCTCAAAGGGTTTTCTGTGTAAAAAGAAGCAGGCGGTAACATTAAAAATCATGAAAATGTAGATAAAGAATAAACTTTGTAGTTCCATGTGGTTCACAATATGTCAACTCTACTAAAACAGAAAGCATGTCAGTCAGAAGATGCAACCTAACGTCTGAAATCCCACATTGGCTAAGTAAATAATAAAGGAAGAGAGTGCTCCTAATGGACTCACGAAGCATTTGAACTGACATCTCAACGCTAACAGCAGCATCTGTCACATCGAATACTGTATGATGCCTATACTGCTGTAACAAAATCCATTGGTGGATTACTAAGAGGTGAATACTGCTGAATAAGGATCCATGATACATCACTAAGGCATTACTAATCAAGTGTGTTGAGTAATATTGCTGTGATGCTCCTGTACTGAATGCTATTTTGCGGCTAATAAAATATTATTATTGTATGTCTATTGTCTACAAAATCAAAAGTAATATTTCCTGATAAGACCTTCTCATACAATATATGGGCTGCAATGATTTTCGGACCTTTTATATTATACTGACCAAGCCTATTATTCAAGTGCCCCCAGAGAGCGGTGATCTCATACCACGATGATCTCATACTCTTTTAATAGAAAGAGGAGACATCAAAGAATGACATCACTGCATTGGAGATCGGGGTTATGTAGTGCATGTGTGTGGGTGGGTGTCTGTGAGTGTGAGTGAGGGTGAGGGTGAGGCAGAGAGAAAGACAGAGGTGTGGGAGGATCTTGTATGTGTTAGCACTTGTACTAATGTGTGAGTGTGTGTGTGACTCAAAACAGCTAAATGTTCCAGGTAGGAGGGTAGGAGGGGATTATCTGTATGACAGACTTGAGAGGGTTTTTCTTTAAAAGCCACTGAACTGTGCGATACAAATGCAATTTCGCCAAAGCGAATCAGTTCTGGTATTGTGACATCAGTGCCACCTAACCTCCACCTTCCATTTACAGTTTGTATCTATTTATTTATTTCATATACAAGGCATGTCGCAACATTTTTGTCTCAATTCAAAGAACACACACTCCACAGGGACTGTCGTAAGGCTTTGTCCTTACTTACTATACCTCGTCTTTGTTACCGCTAGGTGGTCGGCACTGTACTGATTTAAAACTGCTATGCAGATGACACCCAACGCTATATAGCTGTTGGTCCTGAGCTCTATTTACTCCCTTAAAAACTGCATCAATTTATACAAAATGTCCTCAAACTACTAATTTATGACAAAACACAAGTCCTTGATATTGGACTATATACTATTTCAGCAGTTTGCACCTCAGGCAAAATATCTGGGCGTTACCGTCAACTCTAATTTTCCTGCCTCATAGGAGTTCAATCAAAGAAGCATGTGCATACTTCTGTCAGAGTGTTAACAGGTTCAAAAACATAACATACCACTCCTGTTCTTAATCTCTACACTGGCTCCCATTTAGGTATAGGAATCTTAAAGTGTATCCAATACCTGTCTATAAATGTATTTATGGACTCGCCTCTGAAAGCATGATATGATATAATGCGAAGATATTTTCTTGGAAGATCCCTCAGATTAACCGTCTCTCTGCTGCTAGCTCAGCATACCAAAGACAAAGACATATGGTGAAGCTGCCTTCGGTGGTTTTGGAACTAAACAGTGGTATTCTCTCTATGTTGTACACTTGCCTTTTTAGCCTTGCTTTAACTCACCTTATTATTACTTCACTGCCATTTTTTGAATGTCAACTACTGCTTAATCTTAAAAGATTTGAAAAACAACTGTTTTATTTGTCTGAGCTTTGAGCTGTATTTTATGTATGAAATGTGTCATATAATGGAAGTTTATTATACTATAATTTGTGAATATGTAGTGCTATGTAAACGTGCTATGACAGTTAACTTGGTCAGATGTAACTACGTAAAGCCAGTGACACAGACTATCCCAGGTGGAGAACCTGGATTATACCCTCATAAATCATTCAGTGAGATCAGACTACCTGGCGTCATTGTGCATGTGACTCCTGTCTGTGCGCTGACAAACCTTAACCAAGTAACTTAGTAATAAATATTAATTAGGTGAAGCAGATTGTGGCCAGCAGTGAGTTCTTAATTAGCAGTTCTTTGTCAAGTAGGGTTTGTTTGTGACAGGCTTCCCCGGTGCGGATCGTGACCAGTACTCTTCATTAATCATTCATTGAAATCAGAGCACCTGTTATCCCCGCTCCGCTCCATGCAGGGTAGCTATCCCATCGAGGTGGTAACTATGACAACCGGGAGACAGTGCTGCTTAGGTGACCTAGTTTCTGTGTAGTTCTCCAGTTAGTGTGTGTGTGTGTGTGTGTGTGTCCCACCTCACATCCCCATCTACTCCAGACTGAGCATGCTCCATTAACTACCTGTCTGACCCAGTCTGAGAGTCCTTGGACCAGAAATATGAGTTCATGTCAAGATTTTGTTGTTATCAATGTTATAATGCAATTTCATGGCCTTCAAGTTTCGGGTTTACGTTTCCACCGTAATTGGACGTCAAATGGTGGTTTGTTTTCAAATCTATTAGCTGGTGTTGGATTTTATCAAACATTGTTGACCTGATGTGATGTGTAGAGAAGATGTAATGGGGTCATCCATTTTCACCACTATTTGTGTTGTAACTTGAATAAATGTCGCTGCCACCTCAATATGTTGGTGTTGGTAACATAACAATCTATATTAACCCAACTGAGATGTTTATGAACCTTTATGACTCACAAAACAAGATGATTTCTCATTAAGCAAAGCATACAACATTGCTTCTTAACAATACCTCTGATAATTCCCAAGATAACACTAGCCCGTTGTACAACATTATTCCTGACAAGCGCTTAATCACTTCCAACCAATTTATATCTCAATCTCCGCCTCATCAGTTTCCATCTTACAGAGGCTGAGATACAAGGCTGTCTCATATAATACTGAGCTGTGAGTATTAACCAGTGAATGGTGGAGCCTTGCCAAAGATGCTTAAATCTTAAAGACTCAACAAGCAGTTATTTCCAGCGGTGCCTGCCAAGTAGACTACGGAAAATCTTTCCTATTCCCCATTATCCATTTTTGACAGTAATTAATTGCCTCTTGATTGGTCAGTGTGTCTGGAATTATTTTCGTCTCTGACCTCTGAACATATTGTGCCCTCCCACACCTAAGTGTTGGATTCAGATATTGGGATTATTTTATTTAGCATGTGCTTGTATGCGTATCATTTTTTAATACTCCTATTTTAATGAATAGTTCAAAGATGTAGTATAATCTGCATACCTTGTTTATCATTTGTTTGGTTAGGCTCCTCCTTCTCCGCTATCGGGCTGACAGCCGCAGGCACATCGGCCTGTTTGGCCTCCACCTTTTTCTCTTCACTTTCCTCCTCTTCCTTCTTCTCCTCAGCTGTGGTGGGACTCTTGGCTGCCGCCGCTGGGGCCTCCACCTCTTTGGGCTTCTCCTCGGCTTTCTCCTCTGCCTTTGGCTCCTCTTTCTGGGCCTCAGAGGGAGCTGTGGCGGCCGTAGGAGAGGCAACAGCAGCCGGTGCTGCCGCTACAGGAGACGTCGCTGCGCCTACAGGGGAAGCAGCAGCAGCTGCCGGAGAGTTAGCTGGCTTGTCTGCCACTGGGCTTTTGGCTTGGCTCGTCTCCTCCTCCTTCTTGGCCTCCTCTCCTGCAGCTTCCTCCTCCTTTGCAGGTGCCTCCTCTCCCTCCACTTTCTTTGCCTCCTCTCCTCCTTCTGTCGCCTCCTCTGCAGCAGCAGGACTGTCTTCCTCCTTCTCTTCCTCTCCGTCTTTCATCTTTTTCCGAGTTATGTGTCCACGGAAGCTCGCCTGTATTTTGGTGGCAGCCTTGTGGGCCTTGTCCTCGGGTTTGTTGGTGGTGCCATCCTGTTCAATCTTCTGGTCCGCATCCTCATTCTTCTCCACCTGCTAGCCAAGAGAGAATACAGCAAGTGAACATCTACTGTAGGCCATCAAGCAGGTCCACTGGAAACCAGCGAGGGAATGTACTGCTTGTAATACTAAACATTTGCAAAGAATCCATCTACTGTGGGGTATGTAGCTTGAGAATGAGCATCCCACAATATCATGCTGGCAAAGAAAGGTAGAACATGGCATGAGTTGAAAGGTCAGAAAAAAGAAAAAAGACTAAAGCATATGCTCAGAGAGGGTTTATTAGTTAACTTATGAAGTGATAAAGGAATTACTGGAGAACTTTGGACTGGGAAAAGTTGGGTTAGGGTTTCAGGACTGGTTTAGAATTGAGTAAAAGTGTAGGATTGGATGAGGAACAGGGTTAGGAATAGGACAGAACACAATGTAATATTGAAAGGGGTTCCATGATATTACCTTTTGTAACTGGATCCATAGCTGTCCATCAAATAGTGGGTTGTGCTATGAGTCATATAAATCTAATGAAAAGAAATCAAATCAAATAAAGGAATGAATGATGAGCACTGAAAGTGGCAAACAAAATGAATCAGTACATTCAAAATGAATAGGCAAACAAATCAAGGTAAAATTTTCTCTGGCAGAAGTTCAACCAATCAAAAGCTTAAAAATGTGCACCTTAAATGAATGTGAATAAGCAACATGAAGCCAACACAAACTGTCAAAGAGCATGCAAGCAGTGCAGAATCAGTTAGCCAAATGATAAAGATGTAAAACAATGTTTTAGTCCTTCCAGCAATCAAGTGTTTGTCAGGATCCAGTGATACATTTGACAATAATAATGTTTGTCATTGAATGTGCTGGAAAGAAGAGATTTAGTGCCTTTGTGAATCATGAGAATATTGTGTGTGTGGGTCGATTGTCTCCACATAATAAATTGGACACACTGGGATTTAGGGAACGACAGATGACTCTAGGCATTTATTGTGGTTCTTCAATCCAAGCATGAGGTTGATATTGTCCTCTTGATAATGGTGTTGAAATGGATTTAGTGAATAATTAAACATAAATGTAGAACCCTTTCCATGGCATTCACTAATGTCCCCTGGATCCACTGCTAATGATATCTTCAAAATTGTAACCAGAAAAAAAATGTAAGCATTTCAAATTGAGGCTCTTTATCCAAAATAATGAGCCAATCTCTATTCTCTAGGTACAGTAGCTTTCTGCGGCTCCATCTTTAGCTGCTAGGGAACGAGCTGCCTGCTAGAATCTCCTCAGCATTCACTGCCATACCCCTCCCAACCATCAAAGGTTACCTTGACAACCAGAGTGCTAACTCATCACGGCGCTGTCTGGTGGTTGGTGCTATGAAAGACTATATGTCACCCTGATTGGCAGTGCAGCTGACCCCTCAGGGGAGTGGGCCAATAGGAACTTGTAAATCAGGCGGAGCAATCAGCATGGCTAAGGAGGGGTTGTGTGTGATGCAGCGGCAGGGTGCGGTGCGGTGCCAGTGGGGGGGGCTGAAGGGGTTATATGTATCAATGCTGGCGGTCTATGTCACTGAGCATCTTCTTTAAGGTTTTGTATTTTATACGGAGACGGTTTTCAAGATGTGAAACTAGTAGCTACATCCATCAGTCTATCTCCTGATACCTACTGTCTCTAATAGAGTCATTATATTGGATATGAGGTTGGACTTGGACAGCTGCCTGGGTGAGCAATCACATCTATGTGACATGATTTAAGAGCCAGAGGCCCTCGACCAACATGTCTTCTTCAGGGTCAGTGTGTCAGTCCAATATTGGAGCAGAGAGGCCAAGGTACAGCTGTGTTGGTATATTCACCACCTCCACCATCATCCCCAGGGTTCAGGCTGTAAATCCTGCCCCGGGCCTCCCTGCAATTCTTAATATACACCATCTTCCTGAAGCAATTTTGTGCAATGTAATATAAAAAAAAACTGCAGGCTGTGAGAGCGATAGCAGATTTTCAGGGGCTTTGCACTGCGCACCAAATATAGTGATTTATGTTTAAAAGATTGTACTAAAGCTGTTTACCTATTAGCTAATAAGTGTCCTGCAATTAGAACATATGGAGGTCCAACGAGACAGACAAATCACTGATCTTAATAATATGCACGCAGGTCTCTGGTAACTTATTGGGCTTTCACTATGTCTGATCTCATGGGTGCTTACAATTGCCAAAAAATTGACCAAAGCACTTAACTCTAAATGGGATTACTTTCTGGCTGCATACAGTGAGTCAGACAGAGAGAAAAAAGTGATGGATGGGTGTGTTTGGGAATACGGGGTATGACATCACTGTTGGAACAGAGGGTATGTCATTCGCTTTAGAGATCTGGGTGTGTATGAGTGCAAATGTAATAAAATGCCAGCAGAGTGCCAGGTGATCTCATATCGGAGGAAGAAAGATCACGTCATGGATTTGATCACAGTTATAGCATGGTCATTTGAATTATTGATATGTGTCTGTGGATCACCCTCAAAAGAGTTGCGTTGTGATTTTCTGACTGCTGTAGTCTGTTTCTGTGAACTATAAGATTTAGTACTGAGCTACTTTGACCTTTCATATCAAAATGATTATGCTGTGATATATAATGTACGAGTATGTAGTATCTAAACAGAAAAGGGAAAAACCTTTAAGAATTGCTTATTAACTGTTAAGTGAACCCCGGTCGCGTACCATCCTGCAGACGTTATCTCACTTGGTGTCTGTGCGGCACACATTTTCATTCATAAATACAGCAGCACCTCCCAAAGGTGCAGCACACCACAAGGTACACTCCTTTAAGTCTTCACACTGAAACTCCACGACCATTTCAACTCTTTCTGGATTCATCTGCAGTGAGGCAACATATTTGCATTATCAGGTTAATCAAATTACTTATAACAATTAGCCCGCAGTGCTTTTCTCTTTCAACAGGGTCTTTCTGGTTGCCATAGATACATTACATTATCCACTTAAAACAGTTTTCATTATCCAGAAAAAAAAAAAAGAAGAAATGTTGTAAGTGCTTTTCTTGCATCATTGTAAAACGAATTATGCTATTTATAAAATTATAAAAGCTAGAGTATAATGTAGCGACATTAAAAGCTGGCAGTAGGACAGCGTGTAGGTGACAAATAATGACTGTCATCTTCATGTTCACAATCTAAATGTACATTACCTCGCAGGTTATTCTCTCTGAATACAAGAGTTATATTCTCCAGAGGACAAACGCCTCTGTCTGTCTTTCCTGTCTGCAAAGGTAATAAATGGCCGTGCGATAATGTGTTCAGTATGTGTTCAGATGTGTCTATTTTAGCTTTGCCTATCAGCTGCAGTCTGTGCGCTCTCCCTGTCTGTCGCTGTCCTTGGGTGGGCACCGGCTGTCGTGAGAACCACACCCGAGAGTCAATGGCCTTACCGGCAGATCCATAACCACACGCACACGCACACACACACACACACACACACACACACACACACACACACACACACACACACACACACACACACACACACACACACACCATCCCCCAATGGTGACACACGGTAACAATCCGCCACCTTCCTACTGCCTCACTGCCAGTGCCATTAGAGACTTTTTTTTCAGGAGGGGGGAGGAGGGGAAGGGAGGAGAAATGGGGGAAGACACAGTGGAGTGGTTGGGTTTATGCTGGTTGAATTACCACAGAACCACAGCTCACGCTAATGCACACACCAGGCATACATATAATCCTGTTGGTTTTTTATTATTATCCATTCAAGCAGGAGACTCCCTTTTCGCCTCACGGCTCCGCCCTGCCTTGGATCGAATGCCGGCAGCAAGTGAAATATTAATATTAAAGGTAATATTTGAATTCATAATGGTGAAGCTTTGCAGAGGGGCCTTTTATGCCGAACCCAACAGGGGCAGCTGCTGGATATATTTCACTTCAATATGTAATTATTGGAAATGTGTGTATATCAAAGCAGATATTGTTAGTAATAATATATATAGTGCATTGGCTAATTTTAATAAAATGAAAAAGTCCCCATACATTTATCTTATTACCTCAGTTCTTTAGCAGGCAGCGAGATAATATTAGTCACTTTGCTGGTGGCACACACACTTCCTGCAATGACAACTCTCTCCTGAAAATCCCAGCATGATTTCAATGGCTGTCTGCTGTTCTGCAGGAATCATCGAGACACCAAAGAGCCAAGACTAGCTGCTGTCTGCAACTGCTGAATATCTCACTCTCCTTCTTTCTCTTTCTGTAGTCTTTCACTCTCTTTCTCACTGAACATACTGCTACCCACTCATTCTCTCTCTCTCTCACACACACACACACCGACACATACAGACAGAGCGGAGCACCACACCCTTTTAACCAGCTATCTCCTGCAGATGAGGAGAGGGGGGCTCAGGTGGTGACTGCCAGAGCCCCCGCTCGCCATCTCTCCTTCCCTCTCTCTCCTTTGACAGTGAATTGATGAGCGTTGTTACGATCTTTTACGATGGCCCAGCAAAAGATGCTCCAGAGCAACTAATAAGCGGCCGTGTGCCGGCGTCATTACATCCTCTGGAGCGGCCTTTAATTCAATTACAACGACTCTCTGCCTGAACAAAGGCTCCGCAATCGCCACTGATCTCATAGGGGCTGGGTATGAGGATGGGGAAAGGGGCAGCAGGGATGAGGAGAGGGACACGTGGAAGTGGAGAGGAGCTGGAGTGAAGGGGCTATAGGGCTGGACATGGTGCTGGGGGAATATGGAAATATGGGCTGTGGCTAGTGCTTTTGCTGAAGCCATCCTAAGGGGAAAGGAGCTCTGAGTGCATAATCATCTTTAAAGGTAGCAGACTGGGTCTTGATTATGGTCTAGACTCATTTAAATAAAAGAAGTGGCAGGACAAGTAGGACAGGTATGGTCCTGGTGCTAGGAGGGGAACTAGGAATGGATTTAGGGTGGAGTTGGAGAAGAGCACATATAGGCGGGATTTGAAGTATTGCTTTATGGGGGAAATGTCAGCTTTCTGTAGGGCTGATGATGAAGAAAGACCTGAGTTGAACATGAACCTGTAAGAACTTAAACCTTACCCTAAACCCTGAGGTGAGAACAAGGAGCATCTTCTGTGGTGCTGAATAGTTCTCTAAAACGGCACGCAAGTAAAGATAAAGCTAGCAGCTGGGGCTACTAAATGAAGTGCTAGTAGCCACTCCCTTGGTGAAGATGTTGCAACAGCACTTAACACTCCACAATGGCAGGACCCACGGCAATACTGCCATGTTTAAAACTGCAAACCGTGCTTTTTGCTCATTCATGAAGACTACGGAGTCTTGTCTGGATTGATTTATGCCCCTGCTCCTCAAAGGCAGGAGGCAGGAGGATGCGTGCATGCTTGTAGGCCGGGAGGATATTTTTTTTTCCTTTCGTGAGAGATGCGCGCTCGAAGGCAGCGACAGCTTTCTGTGGGAAAAGCCGGTGCCTCACCCACATGGCTGCAGTGTGCAGCGTGCCGGCTTCCTTTCTTTTCATCTTTCTCACCTTTGCGTCCGCTCGCCTCCTCCAACCATCATCCCTCATTCTGTCACCACCACATCTCCTGCCGGTTGTAGACACCATCCAGTTCCCTCTTTGCCTTTCTGCTTTGCTGCATGCCTGCCTCTCCCTACCTTCCCCCATACCTTGCAACCTCCCTCCCTGTCTCCATCCTTTTTTTCACCTCTGTTCCTCTGCCCACCAGGTTCCCTTCGCTCTCTACCCCCACCTCACATACCTCCATGTGCACCAGCTACCACTCCACCCTGCTTCTCGTTCTCTCCCTGCCCGCCTGTCCGTCTGCCTCTATCTGCATCCCGCATGTCTTTCAACTGGCAAGTCTTGCTTCCTTTCTCTCTCTCTCTCCTCCCTGTCAGAGCTAATATGACTCATGCCGGCTAACATTTGAGAAACAATCAAGTGGCGTCGGAATCCAGTGTGTTATGAGTCCGATAAAATCACAACCAGTTTGTGATAGTAGCAGGAAACCATCGCTGAACACACACACACACACAACAGCACAATGATAGCTGCTGAAATACGGAGTGAAGCATAGCAGAGTGCCACCTTCTTCTTCACTTTCCAGACCCACCTGCTTCCAACACCTTCTTTTTTTATTAATCTCTCCCACTGAGAATCGGCATGGGTTGTTATAAAGTACCGAACACCAGCCTTTCACACCCTTTAAATGAGAGCACACTTCATAGTACCCTCAATTGACAACATCCACTTATAAAGCTGGAGGGCTATGATAATCCATTTAGGCTCATTTATTCCCATTGTATCCCCCTGAGGCCACTGACATGATGGTGCTGCTCACTCAAATCCGTACCCCACCCTTTTTTTCCTCTCTGTGGAAATGTACTTTCCTGTGTCACCCATTTCTGCTCAAGATAACAGAAGTACAAAACTAAGACAACCATTTAAGGCATCAATTAAGAACACATAGGTTGGTAATTAATATGAATCATCATTAAGATTAGAGGAGTTCGTTAGAGCTCCTGAAAGAACGAGAGAGCATATCAGAGACAATACAGAATCTATCAAGTGCCTTTCAATAATCTTTCACTTTTTACAAGTGTATGATCAATAGGAGGGAATACCAGGCTGCCCAAGATCGAGTTACAGTCTTGTTCCTCTCTCTGCAAGTACAGTGTGAGGTCTGAGAGGCATTGTGGCAACATCCATTCATGCGGGATAATCACATTAACTAGGCGTGTCTGGGCTCTGTGGATAGACTTCTATAAAGACAAGCCGGGCCCCGAGTCAAAGCAAATTACACCAACATTTTCTCTAATCCCTCCTCAAGCATCCTGATCTGAATAAAAAACCAACAGTCACAAAGTTCAGAGTTGAGATTCATCATTTTGTCATTATGAAAGAGCTGAAAATATTGATAAAGCAATTCAGAGCAGTTTACCGGTTTGGTTCTTCTTATGCAGCACAGCATAGTTGTAGTTGTTGTATCCTCCCTTTTTTCTTCTCTGCTTCTTTCTTCCCTTTTTCTCCCTTTCACTTCTTCTCTCTCACCCTCTCTCTCTCTCTCTCTCTCTCTCTCTCGCTCTCTCGCTGTCTCTCTCGTGTGCGCTCTCTCTTGCTTTCGTGCACACACACACTCTCTCTCTCTCTCTCGCTCTCTCTCTCTGGCTGTATTAACAGCTAAGCCGCCCAGTGCATTTACACATCCCAGTTTGCACACACACGCTCTTCAGTCGGTATGCCTGGGCACACCTCTCTCTCTCTCTCTCTCTCTCTCTCTCTCTTACTCGCAGCCTGACAATGACTATAAGCCCACCCTTTAAACCCCTCCCTTCCCTTCTCCCTCCATCCCTCTCTCCTCCCCTCTTCCCTTCACACTATCCCCCTCCTCCTCCCTTTTCTCCTTCTCCTCCTCCTCCTTTTCTTGCTCATAGTGATGAACCCCCCCACCTCTTTTAGATCAGCACTCCTCTCTTCTACATCTTCTCACCCTCCTCCTCCTCCTCCTCTTCTCTTTCAGCCTGGCTCCAGCAAAAGCTGCGGCCCCACCCTAAAAAGACTCTCGCCTAATGACTGACTGGATACCTCTAATTTTTCCTCTGATACATCATTTTGTATGATTTATTTGTGTTTCTCCCAACACTACCACTACCCCTCTGTTGTATCCCCTCCCCTTCCACACACATAGGGAGGTGTCTTTGTCTTTAAAAAGAAAAAGATGAAGAAGTTGCCTCCTCTGATTGCTAAGGCTCCCACTCTAGACTGTGTGTTATACACTCTCTGGATCTCTGTTCAGTGATATGAGACTGTGAGCTCTGCGTTCAAATTGCCACAGCCATGCCAGAAGCATGTTTTCTGGCACAGCCGGCTGCATCCCTTGCCAGGAGAGACGTGTGAAGGAGAGCAGTGATGATCGCGAGGCGCATGTAAGCGAGCACATACACACACATACACACTCTGTGCTCTTAGGACACGTCACCCGCACCACCAACCCCCCCTCATACCCTGCGCGCTCTGTTCTCATGGAAACACCAGCAGATAGACTAGAAGAGCAGAAGAGGAGTGTGTGAGTGTGTGTGTGTGTGTGTGTGTGTGTGTGTGTGTGTGTGTGTGTGTGTGTGTGTGTGTGTGTGTGTGTGTGTGTGTGTGTGTGTGTGAGAGAGAGAGAGAGAGAGAGTTAGAGGGGAGAGGAAGGGATGAAGGTAGGAGGAGGAAGCAATAGGGCCGGGTGTGGCAGGCGAGGCAAACTACCTCTCTTTCCCTCTCCCTCTTTTCTCCCTCTATGCCCACATTTGCACAGAGTGTAGTTTAATGAGCAGACACAGCATGCATTATCCCCACAACTACATTCATAATCATCACTGTACAGTGAGGCTCGCAGGCGCATGTTCATGCAAACACCCACACTCTGTATTTGTCTTTCATAACACACACACACACACACACACACTGTGGTGACAGAAAAGTCCCCACCCCCGCTTTGACACCGGCGAGTTACAGACACAATGAGAATGGAGGGAGGGATGGAGAAGAGGAGCATAGACAGAGAGAGGGATGGATGAAGAGGAGAGGAGGAGGACGAGTCCTGAGGGGTTGTGCTCCGCTATTCTTCTCTCTTACAGGATTATTCCACATCCAGTTCACTGAGGGGGAAATCATTAACCTGCACCGCTGAGCCACAGCCTTCCCGGTGGTCGCTGCTGTCACACAGGGAAATCTAGCACCATTACTTAGCTGTGCTACATCATCACTATGTGTCATCATGTTCAAAAGCAGACCGTATGACACAGACACTGTAATAATGCAGCGTTCTGCTGAGCATGCATGGTCTTTTACTCGGCACTGCCCTGCTTTACTTTTATACTGCTATGCACATTCACAGTCCCCTACTCGGTCACTTCACCGGAATAACTAGCAGATAAGTGTCTCACTCAAGGGAACAGACTTACGTTTTATAAAGTCGTCTGAGATCTCACTTCTTAGGTGATGACTTAAAGGAAAAAAACAGAATAAATGAGAGGGCAAAGACAGAAGTATTGAGTGTAAATGTGATGTGAAACATATGCTATTGCCTTCCCTAGTCACCAGATTAGAGCTAATGATTAGTCAATTAATTGATTAGCTGAAGGAGAGAAAATAGCAACAGTTAGTCGTTTAAGTCAGGTACTTCTCTAATGTGAATATTTGCTGTTTTTTTTCCTCTTCTGTTATATTAATGTGCGGGAAAAACAAACACATTGACAACTTGATCCCTGGAAAACTATGGAATTCTTCATTATTTTCTGAGTTTGGGACACTTGGATAATCCATACCAAGAAGAATTGGAGCTGTTCTGGTGGCTCGTGGCGGCACAAGTGTGCACTTTTTCTGTTAATGTGATCAATATTTTATTGTTTTACTTTTGAGATTTTATTCTAAATGCATACGCCCAATTTCAACTAATTCTAATTAGCTGCACATTAATGAAAAATCAATATTTACACATTTAAAAACAAGTGCAAAATCACTTCCCTTCAAATCCCTACACTGGGAACAAGAAGTCCTTTAAGAGAGGAATACAGCAACACAATCCAATAACAAATGATTAGGGTTGTCTAAATGAAAAATGTAATATTCAAACACTCAAATCCCCAAGAGCAAAATCAAGCGGATGCCCGGGCGGTGGATAGCTGAAGAAACGAAGCGAGAGTGTGTGCGATGATCTTTGAACACAATCCATCTGCAAGTGCAGCAGGTTGGCCAGCAAACGGACGCAGGCTAAAGTAGCTGCTCCTCATGTTACCGTCTTAGTACGCTGATCTATATTCAGTTATTTGATTGCTTGTGTTAAGCAGCTGAATCTGCTGCTGCACTGACCACATAGATCAATAATGTCACACTGTCCTGCTAGTATCGAGAAGCGGTCAAGAGGTATGTTACAGCAACGCTTTACTGTGGTTACAAATTCATGTTTGTGATTAAAATATAGGTTCTTATTAAACATGAATTCTCGAGAATGGGACACGATGGCTTTGCGTGCATCTTTTTTAAATATCTCTACCGTAAAAATGTTTCCCTACAAAACAAGTATATGAAATATTCATAAATGTATTCATGCAAGTAAGCCTGCTGAAAACAATGCTGAAAGCAAAGCAAAGGGCATTTTTTTATGTGGCCAATAAAAATAGTTTTGCTTGTGGGAAAAGGTCAGATCCCTAATGCTCACGACCTCTACCACATTTTTTTTAAACAAAAATAATAGGCCTGAAAGGCAATGTGAGCATCAAGTATATAACTTACTGTTCTGTCTACATTGTTTATGCTAGACTAATAAACAACATTTCAAAGAAGATCAATTGTGGCGGTGCGACGTTATCATTTCAGATTCTTCTGAAAGTCAATTTGTTTTCTTATGGGGGGGGGGGGGGGGGGGGGGGTTAGACCTACTTGTTGCACATGCATGGAAGCGATCAAGTATATCGCACAATGTTCCAAGATTCCCAAATTATAATGTACCCCAGCATTCAAAGTCTCTAGCATTTAGTTTCGCCATAAACAACTTTTTTCATCACTTTAGTGGCTCACTAGCTCTCCTTCCTCTCTCCCCTCAGTGTGATCTGAGACAGAGACCCGGAGGAGGGAAATCAAAGGTGTTCCCTCCAGCTGTAATGAAATAAATGTAGAGCAGGTGTCCACTCCTCAGCTGGAACGTGACTTCACATCTGACACAGCTGCACTCACACAATGTCACACAGGTGTTCTTCTATGAAGACAGAATACAGTGACTCTGGAGGAAGTAAACGGACTAATAGAATACAAAGGACTGAATAAATGTGTGAAACTTGTGATCCTTGGATCTAAATATATAATGCTACTTAGGCATTATGCACACATTGACTAATCAGTACACTTCCTATGTCGGGGGGTGGAGCTTTAAATGTGTCCGATACAATTTGGCAGAGATATTAGGCTATGTCCCATCAGCCGGGGGGACCAGGGGATCTGAATGACCACCTCATTTGTCTAGAAGCTTGAGTCAAGGCAGTCAACGGCATGCTTTCTTTCTTCAATGTTGTTTCTTTCCCCCTGCCTGACATGAGTAAGCTGTTGCCATGGTAGTTCAGATGAAGCAGGAATGATAATTGTTTCACCATAGCAGTGTGTGAATTATTAAAACCTAGAGGGCATGAATGGAGCTGAATGAGAAATAGAAAAGAAATGAGACAGAATGAGGACTTATCGTTTTCCTGTGCGTTTCATTGGCTTGTTTTTATTAGGTCCTTTTATGAGTCTCGAGTCCCACGACTGCGTAGATCAGACAGATGCTGCCGCAATTTGTGAGTGAAGCTCTGAGACTCCAGCCTGTCCTTAGAGTTTTTAAAAAGGAATATTAAAGAACATCCATGAATACTGCAAAAGACCAAACAAAGAGAACAGAGGAGAAAATGGTGGCTGTATGCTTTAAGCTTTACCAACAATCTCTGTTCGCTAACGACGATGCATCAATTATACAAACTCAATCTTCTTATTAACCCACTGGAACCTTTTTTTTTTTAAAGTCATGTTTATCCCGTCACAAACACAAAAGAATCAGCTTCTAAACTATTTATTTAGGCGAAAATGTTGCACAAAAATAAATCATTAACAAAACAAAGCTGTGCTTCCAAAACAAAGACTCCACCAAACATCACATTCAAACTCAGATGTCCTGTAAAATAACACACACACACACACACACACACACACACACACACACACACACACACACACACACACACACACACACACACACACACACACACACACACACACACACACACCACACACACACACACACACACACACACACACAGCTGATGTTGAAATAATATGGTTCAGTAATGTAGAGAAACTGAAACTACAGGAAATATACTGTATGTACAATATACTGCATAAATAGTACAAGGTGGTCGCAGTTGACATTCAAAATCAAACCATTTATTTTCTGTCCAAATATTAAAAGGATATAATAGAAATGTTCACCCTGCAGCTCAACAATTCATCGGCAGATTACATACAGCTGCACTGAGACAGTCAATAAATTAGACAAAACGCATCCATCTATTTCACAATAAGAAAGTGACACATAAAAAAATAATATATTAGTGCTCCCGTGTGTGCGTTTGTGTTTGCAGGGACAGGGTCAGTTTGAAGCTAATACCGTCCGCTTACCTGTACAGACACAATAAACTAATAATATCTCATCAAGACTACAAGCTCTTAAATTTAGGATTGCAGCCCTCTGGCTTGGCCTTGAAATTAAAGATGAGGAGCTTGTAGGGCAACAAGTAGAACAAATTATTGACATCATTTATAGTGTTGATATAAAGAGATGCATCATTCAGACAAGTATCATTCCAAAGGGGGTCACCACAAAAAGTCAACATCACCAAAGGGACTTGGTGAGTGTTTGACTGGCAAACAAGACATGAATCCAACTTTCATTTGCATTCAGCACTTCCCATAAGGCACCAGTAGGTTAGATGTCACGGTCACATGTCCCAACCAGCAGGGTTCTCTAGCACTGAGACTCAGCATAGCCATCATCCGAAGGAGGCCTCTTTTTTAGGTCGTCATAGACATTGTCATCCTCCGAGTCCTAGACGGAGGAGAAAACGAGACAGTCAGATGAAGCCGCACACAGACCCAGACACAAAATAACTACATTGAAAATAAAATCAATATTTTATAAACCCTCCAAGTCCTGTAGTCAGACATACAGGGCATGTCAAATTAAAGGTGAAATGGATCTGGCAGACATGTCTCATTAAGTTATTTATGGGTTGAAACGTTCTGTAGCGTACCAGCAGATATAGGTCACAGCATGAGGCCTTCTTCTCTTTGGCTGGTGGGTGGATGCCATACTCCTCTCTGAGAAAGGACAGCAAAGATGATGGTTAGTAATGACCGTCATCGGCAATTGTGCGTCTGTGAAAGCCGGTCTGTCACATTTTGATGTTGTAGAGATAAACAATGGTTAACCTTCTGAACATCACCAGGCCTCGGCATGTCGTTTACATGATCAGATAAGGGATCAGAAGTTCTCATCCTCAGCCATTAGGGGTGTTTTTCTTGTGGAAGCTTTAAATTCTGAGGATGTTGAGGTTTACTACTGTGTTTTTATATATATATATTATAATATATATATATATATTATAATATATATATATATATATATATATATATATATATATATATATATATATATTATAATATATATATATATATATATATATATATATATATATATATATATATATATATATATATATATTATAATATATATATATATTATAATATATATATATATTATAATATATATATATATATATATATATATATATATATATTTTTATATATTATAATATATATATATATTATATATATATATATATATATATATATATATATATATATATATATATATATATATATATATATATATATTATAATATATATATAAAATGTAAGAAGGAAGAACAATTCAGCGCAATTTACAGTAAACAGGATTATCTCAGAACAATGGAAAGAAAATTTAAAAGGATTCTGGTTTTGCTGCAGATGAGGGGGGCTCAATTTACTAATTTGTGCGCAAGACATATAATTCACTACCTCAATTGAATTAAGTAGTTTCCACGTTTTGATTCATTTGTGCGCACAAGATAGTCATTTGCGGCCTCACTTTAATTAAATCTTTCCCACTTTTGGTTGATTTGTGCGCACAAGATAAGTGCACATGCAGAGAGCCAGCACAGCGCACCCTGCTGCAGTCTCTAACTGGAGTCATCCAGGAGTGCGCCGTCAAGCCAATTATGCACGGCAGATCGGCTGGTTAAATATTGTGCAACCAGCATTAGACTGTAACAGAACTTCAGAACCCTCCCCCGTCCTTACGTGCACATCAAATGTGTCGTTTTGATTAATCATTCTACAAAGTTTCTTCTGCACATCAACAGGCGTGTCATCACTTAAAACTTCTCGCTTTGCTCAACACTCCCTCGGGAACGGATGGTTGTACATGGTAACATGTGATGTGCACATAAGCACAGGGGTTCTGTAGTTATTTTACAACAGTGTGATGCTGGCAGCACAATATTTAATGGATCTGCTGTGCAGCGGAGTGCGCTGTGCTGGCTCTCTGCATACAGTATGCACTTATCTCGTTCACACAAATGAACCAAACAGTGGGAACAATTTAATTAAATGTAGGCCAAGAGTTACTATTTTTTGCACACAAATTAATCAAAACGTGGGAACGATTTAATTAAAAATGAGGTAACAAATGATATCTCATGCACACAAATAAGTGTGTGGCCTTGGTATATTAATTTGTCTCTCTATGGCCACTCACAGGCTCTGTACTCAATTAAAACCCACATTAAATAAATAATAAATAAATAAATGATGTAGCTACAGAATTGTTGAATAAAATAATGATTATTTTTCAAAAACAAAAATACTAGGCCAAAAATAAACTTGAGTTGCTGCTAATTGTTTACATGTCCATGTCATTTATGCAATCTGCTAAACATGTATTACAGAGTAGCAACGGCCTATATATTCCTGTATCACATCAGTCAAAAGAACACACACGAATCCTGTGTGACTGCAAACCACAGAGCAACACTGCTACACTAGGAACCAGCCTGTAGATCAGCTTATTGGTTCACGGCACCTTTTACAAAAAGCGGACCAACTGAAATAACACCTTTTAAATCAAACTTAAATTACTGTTTAACCTTCATCAAATTAGCAATCCAGAAGCCCATTCATCACCATCATTACCCCCGAGGAGACCCACAGCACTGATTGGTTGAATAAATCTACTCACCCCTCGGTGACCTCTATGGGCGATCTGTAGCCCTTCGATTGGCTGCGCTGTTTCTTGGGACAGAACATTCGGGCAATCAGAATGAGGGTGATGAGAGCGGAGGGGAGAAGGATGAAAGCTAGGAGGACCGCAACATCTGAGAAGCGAATCCTGAGCACTGGGGAGGAGGAAGTGAGGTCATTAGCGACACATTAACAAGCCTTTTATGACCACACATACACAGGACATCAGGCCTTACAAAAGCATTAATCGTGCAGACGTGTGCACCTTATATAACACAAACAGCATATAGTAGTTCTACATGAGACACTCTGCACTTGTTAGCAGTAAATAATAATGTCTTACCAATTTAGTAGTGAACATTTAAACACCAGTAAAACAAGACAAAACTATAATAAGTAATAATTTTCCTTAAAAAGAATAGTTTAACATTTGGGGAAATAAGCCTTAGAAATAAGTTAGATGAGAATGTTGACACCACTCTCACGTCTGTACGGTAACTATCCAGCAGAAGCCTGCAGCTAGTTAGCTTAACTTAGCATAAACTTTGAAACCAGAGGGAACCTGCCGGTCTGTCAGCACCTGTAAAGCTCATTAATTAAACTATAACTTTAAAAATAAAACATGTGATCATTTATCTTAGGTTACTTTAATTATTCTTTGTTTTATAGCAACTATACATTTAGGCCAAAAGCCTAAAAGTCATAAACTTCGATGTGATCAAATCATCTAACCCTCTACTACATCCCTGCCTCTAACCAACTACAGTCTGTTTACAGCAGAGGCTAATATGTGTGTGTGTGTGCCAATATAGCTAACATCATGACAAGCTAACACAAACACCAAAAGATGTTTGGATTAGGTTGTTATCTAAAAAAGAAGTGGCTGGCAGGGGGCTTGTAAACTTCCTCTTCTCAGCCCCATCTCTGCATATACACTGTATACAATGTGTTGTGAGAAAAGCCAGATCCAGGCGCCTGAGGTGAAATAAGGACAAGCCGTGATAGGGATTTTAAAACATACATATCTGAGAAGACAAATGTAATTATACATCGAGAAATGCATCTACATGGGGTCATGAGAGTCCAGATCTCACTAATGTTATGTCACGTGCCTCCAAGTGTGCACACAGTTGGAGGAAGTCCAAATGCACGAGTCAAAGTAAGCAGGTAAGGAACTTTTGTCCTGCAGGTTTGTTTTCTTTGCACGCGTCGGTGCACCCTCTTTACCTTTTGGTGTGACAGTGAGCACAGTGTGTGAAGTCGGAGACCCGTGGACGTCAGGGGGGTTTCTGACGGAGCACGTGTAGGTCCCATTATCAGTCAACGTGGCGTTGATCAGGGAGATGGAGGCTTCCCCGCGCGCCGGTATTCCCTGCCAGAGGATACGACCAGTAAACTGACCGTCAAGCGGAGGGAACGCCCGTGAGGAGAAGTGGAAAAACTGCAGAGGGTGAAAGAAATAATATTTTATTTGCATGAAACAGATGGGTGTGGTAAAATAGATTGTGCCGTAGGCAAGGGTGTAATATTATATCCAATTGAGTCTAATGTTTAAGGGAGGATGGAGAAAATACTTTCGGTGCATGACTAACAAAAGCAAGACAAGTATTGACATTGTGCAGCGATGTATTATTAGTTTCTTATCCACCGTCTCACCTGGAAAGTGAAATAACTCACTGATGAGTCCTCTTCCTCAGCGCACATAATAAGAACCACCCCTCCTAAATCTAACTTGTAATCTTTCTGCCTAAAAAAAGGGAACGTGTCTGGAGCAACAGGTGGTCGGACAGATTGGGGGTGGGACATTTTCTTTTGGCAATATTGTCGATAGCAGAGTGAAGCATGTTCAGTCTAAGAATATATATTCCCATCAAGCACAAGGACGAGAAAAATAGTGCGTGCTCGAGTCTCACAGAGAGAAAATCTGAGTCTCCAAAACTGAATTTACATTTAAGTGTAACGTTTACAACACATTCTGTTTTCAACAGCGAACTCCATCTCGTCGTTACTCCCACATCAAGCTGACCCAGACCTCTCCACAACATGACATTTGGAGTATGAGTGCGGTGTGTGTGCACGTGTGCGTGTGTGCGTGTGCGCGTGTGTGTGTGTGTGGAGAAGGGGGAATGAAAATGTGGAAATGCTACAGTATATGTTTTTCAAAGAGTAAACTAAGAGTGTAGAGCTTGTGTTTAAAGACATTGTATGACTCTGGTTAGTCACTAGTGAGCAGAGACTTGGACGGAACAAATCTCAAGGTATAAACATATAAAACACAAACAGGAAATTGACAAGGAGACAAGAGGGGTTGATTCAGAAAACATTTGCAGTCATCTTTCCTCCATTGGTCTTAGATACAGTTTGTGTGCTGCATTCTGTCTTCTGTTGACATTTTACCCTTTGGTCACTTTCTTTTTTTTTTATGAAAGCTGAAAGAAAACTATGTTACAAATGTAAGAGAAAGAATTTACGAAAGTGGAACTGAGCCTCGGGTAGAGCTGAACACAGTATCCCATCCCTTTATATACGGGTGCGAATGAATAAAAAAAATAATACGATTGTCCCAACACACAGTGAGAATGAAAACCTTCCCACTACGTCTTGTACTGAGCCGATTGAGTCGGATAAGGAACATGAAGACATCAAGAGGCTTTTAGATTATTTGGAGGATAAGAGCAGAGCTACATGGCCTTCATCCGTGCTGTCAAAGCACAGCAGAAGGGAGGTATCGATTTGCTCGGTGAAACACTATGGATGTTCTTGCATCCAGCAAATTCATGCAGCTCCTTTCATACTACACCTTTAGGTATTTTTAAAATCGCACAAGCACAAAGATACATCTTGGGGGTACAGACTGTGCGTGTGTGTGTCTTCGAGCACACCCGCTATTTTGGTTTGTGTAGGTGCAGCAGAGGAAAATGTAGAAAGGGCTGGGTGAAGTGGAATATTAATAAATATACTGTCAGAGTCACGTCATGGCCTCAGTGCTCTGCACAGCTGTGACAATCACAGTGACGCATGATGACAGCTCAACAGAAAAAAAACTGCTTCTCCAGGAACTCATGTTGTCGTCTGGATTGTGCCGTAGGGCTGCACTATATGAGGAAAATATGCGATAACGATGTTGAATATTGTCGACATTACTTGCTGTAAATAAACAGATATTCAAGTGCACTTCGGCATACTGCTCAAATACAACATATAGCTTGTTGAATAGAAAAAAATATTATTTTAAAAGTGCAGTTTTCTACTGATAATCCCCTTTAACTGACTACTAAGAATCCCTAAATGCATCGTAGCAGTCTCTCACGATGTGTTCATCGTGCAGGTTGACATCACGATGATGATTTAAGATACTATGGTGCAGAGCAGCGACACGATGTGAACACACAGCGCCACAAATCTGCAGCCGGAGGCAGATGTCGTGGGGGTGTTTTAGCAGTTAATTAAAGCAAAAAAGAGATTTGGTAAAGAAGTGTGTATGATTGTATCAACACACTGCCATTTCTGTCAAAATGCTACTGCATTACATGCTGTAAATTGTTACATCATATCTAAAAATGTGCTTCGTAATGCAGAGCAAGAATAAAACATGTTGATTTTTTTGAAAAGAAGGAAAGGAGGCTGTGACACACCGGGTTAATGAGCTCCAGTAACAGGAGGACTCGCATAAATGGGTAGAACACAGAGTTATAACGGACCAGTCTGATGTCTGTCGAGGGGCGTGTGGCACTGCTCTTCTCAAATTGGATGCTGCAGATTTACCAACATGCGTCCTGCTGCGTTCAGATGGCTGCAGAGATTTGATGAAGTGAAGGAGAAGCTTTTCATACAGTATAAATCAGCTGTGGACAACAGAATCACTTGTCTTAGATGCAGACTGATTCACAGGCGTTCCTGTATAATAATGAGCTTTTTCCAGATTCAGATTCACTCACTGTCCACCGCACATCGTGACATCAACACAACACATAACAGCGATACAACGGTAAACAACTACAATAGATCTTTAGCACATGTCTGCTATTAAAAACTTGAAGATTACAAATAGCATGTGCCTCCTGTTTTCATAAAGTAGATACTTTTATAACTTAAAGTGCTCTTTGAAATTCACACTATAAGTCACATGGTGGCATACTTTGACGCTCATAGTGCTACTTCTTAATGTTTTTTTTAAACCTCTGCTCATCTGCTTCAATCTTGATATCATTACATGGAGGTTCCTGGATGTCGGTCCAAATTCACAATCATGTGCAGCACGGGGAAAGCCGATGCCATTGTGGATTCACTTGTGTAACTGAATCCACATTAGGATGTTTGTATATCTGAAGAGAGTAACTGTGTAGAGTGCTGTGTGAGCTGACACTGTTTGAGATAGTTTCTTAATTAAAAACATTCTTCTAGTAGCTCTTTGCACAGCTTCAAAACAAATTCCTCAGAAATGTTTTAATGAACGCCATGTTTTTCAGTATTTTCTGGTAAAAGAAAAAATAAATAGATGGCACTCCCAGTGTTACAACCGCTCCTCAACAACTGCCAAGTTAATCAAATTTCTCTACGCCCTATATTCAAGCTTTCCAAGTCTTGAGAAATTAAATGCAGCCAAAAAATCTGTTTAATATTGTCAAGTATTCATAAAGATCCAGAATCAAATTGACAGTATGAGCTTCACAAGTTTCTATAAATTCCCTAAATTTGCCAGAAAAGGTTCAATAAAACTTGATCAAGTTGCTGGAATCCTGTACTATGGTATACTCTACTCACATTAACAACTGAAAGTATTAAATATATAAATAATAAGAGCTACAAAAAGCAACAGCAGAGCATACTGAGACAAATAAAAAAATATATAACTTGTGATATACAGTTCATACTGTAGGTATCCAAAATGTGAAATATAGGAGCTATTTATAAATAAATAAAACTAAAGATCATGTAAATGAAGACATCCAAGTATATATATATTGTTTATGAAAAATATCCCTATATTAAAATATGGAAGTAGGAAGGAAATACTCTGTGTTTGCATAATCAGGTCTCCACATAGCGATACAGTGTGTGTAGGATCTCAGTGTAACGGTGCAGCCTAAATCAAGATCATCCACTAATGTATGGTGAGTGTGTAGAGAGTATTTGTACTGCCTACACACTAGGAACAATGTCAACATAATAATTGTGTATGGCCTTTCAATAAACTCAACAAACACAGAATCACTGACGCTGATACCGTTTTATGGTTTTACAACATTGTGTCTATCAGCTGCTTTTTTTTCCCCCTGACTGATTGTAGACCTGGCTGAACATTTAAGGACTTCGCAGAGCTCAGCCTACATGAGAGCAGCTTGAAGTCACTTACTATGCAAGAGTCTGCTCAGTCTGGAAACAAAGATCCTTTGAAACGCCTGAGAAAATGTGGCAACACGGCCAAGATGGTGGACTGTTTAACAACTATTCTACAAATCTATATGATGATTTAGACATAATCTTACACGGACTGGACACATTTAAAAAGAGTGTGTAACTAAAGTTTAAGATCATCTAAATAGAAAGCATTTTTCAGCTAAATTCAATTCCTCCAACTCCTCCAATATCCATCAGCTTTCTCTGATATTTGACTGAACATTCAACCTCTCTTCTCCAATCTACCAAATGAATTCTCATCAGGACTGAGGTAATTATGCAAGTCACTGAAGCACTGCAGCAATTCAGATTGACACTAAAGCTTTGGCTGCAAAATTATATTTTCTGATGGCACTTTTCACATGCTTATTCATGGTCTTTCCCAGTGTGATATACGACTGGAGAGACACAGGCCAATCGGCCAGCCAAAATGGCTAATGAAATTGGATGGAAAGCAAACGAAGGCTAAGAAATAGAAATGAAAAAACTTCCAGACTTGGTTCCATCTACGGGCCGTACCAGGAAACTGCCACACAATATTTATCTGTGATGAAGAGAATATATAGGCGCACTGGTGTGGTGTTTGTGTCTGTAGCAGCTGGCACACCTTTTTATTAATACCCGTGCAGTTTTGCGAGGTTGTACCACGCCATCAGCTGACCGACACACATGCATACACACTGTAACACTCTCTCAATATGTACCAAGTTCTTTTCCTTTTCCTTCTCCTCCCCCCCCACACACTTTTAGACCAGACAACGGCATCTTGATGACTAAACCAACAGCACTCCATATCAGAGGAGCCACAAAACATTAGCCTTCACTTAACTCTGAGTGCTCCTATAGGAAATGATGGCGTATAGGGTTGCAGCTACCACACTATGGATTCCCATGGTCCAAATGCAATTACACAGAACCACACTGCATGGCTATCTGCAAGTAAAATGGAACTGCTTAAAATGATGTGGTGGAATTTTAGTGGATTGGTCAATGAAAGTGAACCTGGAGTGTACAGGGTTATAGGATTGAGTGCAGTTACGGGTTGCGATGGATACATCGGAGGGCATTTCGAACAAGACCACGACACCACCACATCGGAAGCAACGGTATTATGGTAGCTGACCGGGTAACCAGAGGACACAAAGGCTGGGCAGAAAATTGAATGGCTAAAACGTGGACATTACCTCAACAGTGATGCTGATCAATCAAACTTATTCGTACACACAGCATATCTATTGAAACTGAGACTGACGCAGGGTGCAGGTGTGCATGAATGTGGGGGATTTTGTTATTCCTTTTTGATGATGTTTTATATATCTTGACAGATGCAACATTTAATAAAAATCAATGGCACAACGTCTTCTAAATTCTTTGTTTTGTCTGACGAGTCAAAAATCCTAAAGTATTCAGTGGACGTGCAAAGAAAACCAGCAAATACTCACATTTTTTCAGTGTTGCTTAAAAATGACTCAATTTGCACGAATGTATTATTATCATCATGATTCTCGATTGACTAATAAATGAATCGACTAATTATTTCAGCTTTTTTTGATACAGTAGTGTAATCCAGTTCAGCCACAGAATTATTTTATTCCAATAAATATATACTTACTGTCGTTGGCGGCCCTCCACTCTGGGGCCTATAAGACCAGTCGACAGTCATCTTACTGGTCGGTCTATTGGTGGAAGTGTAAGTGCAGGACAAAGTGACGGCATCCCCTTTAGATGCATGGAGCTCTGCTGGTGTACTCACAGTGATGGAGGAAACTAGGGAAGGGGCTGGAATGGTAGAAAAAAGGAGTATAAAATGATGAGGTTACAGTCACACAAAAGCACAGAGATGACAAAGAAAAGGGAAAAAAAGTGGTGTGACCAGATTTACATGTTTAGGTATTAAAACGAATGAGAAATGAGAAGCGGAGGGGAAATAAAGACACATTGTAAGTAACATTTTACTCACTGTAAGCTAAATGGTGAATACACAACCTGGGCATCTACAAATCCCCCGACATTGTGGTGCCAGAAAGTGTCAGCACAGCAAATTCCTCCTGAGAAACTGAACTGCAAGTCATTCTCAGCAGCCTCTCTTGTTGTATCCGACACATCCGTCTTCAATGTGCATATAAAGCTATGTCCCTGTGTCTCTGGATGTTTTTCACTGTTATCACCTCCTTCAGAAGTTGTATACAGTATAGAAGTATTAATATACAAAACAAACAGTTCAAGTTTAAAAGGCCACCATGGAACAAATATTTGAAATGCAAGTTAACATGGAAACAAATTGCTGTTGCAGTTGACGCTGGCCAGAGCAATGTCTGCAACAAATTATACTTAGAGGCTTTCTCGACTATACCCATGAACAAGGGCTCAATACTGACAGCTTCTTTTCAGAGAAAGCTTCAAATATTTTGTACGGTTGAGTCATTAATAAGCTGTTTTTCATTGTTAAACGTTGGGTTCAGTTGATTTTACATAACTCTAGAGAAGGTGTAGAAGCCAAGTGTGCTCTAGAATCATTTCCACAACCAAGAAATTGACAAAGAGATGAATTCATCCACCTTTACTTTACAAATGGCAGGATGTATGTCAACCAGAGTGCACTTATTGGATACATATCAGTTATTTAGGCCATGACCACTTAGTTTAGTTGAACATATGGAAACATTTCAGTGAACAGTTATGCAAGCGCATCTGTACTGAGACACAGCTGTGCTCTGAGCTAAATGCTAACGTCAGCATGTAGACATACTGACATGGATGTTTAGAAGATAATGCTTGCCAGATTCACCAGTTTAGTTTACTGTGTTAGCATGCTAACGTTTTCTAATCATCGCTAATGACAAAGGAATGACGGCTGATGGGAATACCCTAAGTATTTTTAAGTCATAAACCTAAGTATCAGATAAATTAGCTGAAAACACGAAATACAGCTGTGGCTGATGGGAGTGTCCTTAGTTTTGCAGGTAGTTGTTATGAAAGTTGTTGGACCAATGGTAGCACTAGATAAATAATCAGGTGATCACCAAAGGCAGTAGAATGTATCCTCATGGGAACTTCAATATCTATAGCTAATGTTAATGCAATCCTTCCAATAGTCACACTAGTTCACTCAAAACCAAAGATGTCAACCTTAATGTGGCATTTGAGGACAAGCCAGGGGATCACCAACATATTATTTGGAACTATGAATATCTGTTCAAAATAGTGTGCTAGTAGATAGAGATATTTCAGTCCGGGTTGTCTGACATCCCTAGAGCCACACTGCCATCACAAGCATCACAAGGTACCATCACAAGCATCACTGTCTCTCTGCCCTTTAATGTAAACCTATCAGGGAAAACTGACTATACTTGCATGTCAACAACCCATTAGTGACATTAATAGTAACAGTTGTTTGGGCATAAATGACACAGGCCTCCATTTCAAAGCAAAGGCCTTAAACAGCCTTTTCTCCAAGGACTAAGCAACTATCAGATGATATGTCCGATCTTAGACTGACACCACTGTTTACATCTGAGACCGCAAAAGCCTTGATAGGGACAAACTTCATCTTACACTAAAGAACGTACAAGATATTATGCGATCAGCCAGATTCATCTACAAAGACACCGGGGTGAGCAAGTCGACAACATGAACAAAGCTATCTCTTCATAAAAGTCTAAATCAAGCAGAGGAGCTTTGAAAGCCGAACCACTCTTAACTTGAAGATGTGATATCGTCAATCTAGTATTTTTTTTGTTGGGAAGAAAGTTAGTAGCTCATCAGTGGTTGTCATGTTTACACCTAGTTTCTACAAGACGTCTGGACATGTAATAGAGAAACATGCAAAAAGTAAGACATCATATTGTAATAGTGCCCTAGCTGCTGGGATGTGACCTTGGCAGGAAGAAATGGCTGCATGGCAGTGACACTGTGCTCTGGGCACAAATGTAGCCAAAAAATACAAGTGGAATCAAATAAAGACAAACCATAATGACACTAATCTGCTGAATCATGTTCATGTTGCCTGTGTTCTGACTAAGATACACAGTAGCCATTACTTTATATCTCTCGTTTGTATTCCTTCAAAAACATGTCAGCTGATTTCAGAGTGAGGCAAACAGCTGCCCAGAGTTCAGAACCATGTTTGTAATGTAATTGGAACAAAGACAGTGCTCTTACCTCTCTGCATGCCAGTTGTCAAAATCCCTCCCAGCCTGGCATTTTACACTGGCCTGTGCTATTTTTACTTTTCAGATTAAGATTTAAATGGTCTATTGCGACTTATTCCCACAAAATGAAATATAGACACACACGTATGACTTTAAAAGTGAGAAGAGTTCACTATAACTTTATGATAATGTTTACTATATTCCCATGAGGAGTCTATCTGCTGTATGTGTCCATCTTAAATGTTAGCATTAGGCCTGTGTGTGGAGGTATTTTATAACCACCTGAAACATGAACAATTGGGAGTCTTATCGTGTCGTGTGGTAGTGTTTACAGAGCTGTACAAGTGTTTTCATGTAGGCCTGGAAATTAAATGTGGACTATTAAAAGTGACTTAATGTTACAGGGAATTCAAACGGTACCCAAGCAAGATGTCGACATTATTATCGGGGGAAATAGCCCGGCTACTGTTTGTAGCAGAACAAACATTAAACTAGACGGAGACAGAGTTTCTCTCTGATGTAACTTGTGTTGAAACACGGCGACATGACAAGCGGAGCTCTGGCCTGTTTACTCACCGAAAATGCCGAACAAATACAGCAACAAAACGCCATTCAGAGCGGTATTCCCTTGACGCGGAAGACGCATTTTAAGTTGAGAAAACGGGTTCACTTGCATGACGATAACAAACAAAAAGAGCCGAAGTTGCGTCAAAGCCTCGGAAAAATCCCGTCCATTATCTATTTTGTCATGACTCAGTGTCTCCGTTGCGCCAGCAGACTGCGGGCTGAGTATCCTCACGTTACCTGACAAACAGGTGTATCAGGAAGTGGCTTGTTGGATCATTGGGAGTGAAACAACATCTTGCCTAATTTTGTAACCTAAATGAAGGGAGGATAAAAGCTATGATATGTCGTACTATGATGTTCGTAGTGACTGAACAGAGTGTTTCTAAATCTGCGAGGTCATATCTCACTATAATATGCTATCGACTATTTTAATATCTCACTAGAGGTCTATACTACAGTAAGAAGACGCTTAAAGTTACCAGACATAACATGCGTCAAATGTGTGGAAGGGACAGGAGTGCAACAACAAATTACCTTTTTGAAATATAACTTCATAGCCAAACCATATGTCACGAATACTAGTTTAATATGTTATGTCTTAGGGACCTGGGGGATACAAAAAAATAGTAGGAGTAACGTGCA
Source organism: Cottoperca gobio (assembly GCF_900634415.1). Classification (NCBI taxonomy): domain Eukaryota; kingdom Metazoa; phylum Chordata; class Actinopteri; order Perciformes; family Bovichtidae; genus Cottoperca; species Cottoperca gobio. The sequence continues at coordinate 6,744,962 of NC_041367.1, forward strand.
CCTAACAGGTTATTTTAGGTCATTCTAGCTAAATAAATGATGGTATAATAATAATAATAATAATAATAATAATAATAATAATAATAATAATAATAATAATAATAATAATAATAATAATAATAATAATAAAAAATAAAATAAAAATAATAATAAAAATAATAATAAAAATAAACCAAAAATAAAACCATATTAAAATATGGCACATTCTCTTTGCACATCTCCATCCCCTCACATAACCCCTCTGTGTAAAGACCCAGTCCTTCCCTTATCTCCCCAGCCAGCTTCTGTAAAAGAAACACGCTCTTCAGGGACTCCCCTGCTATTTTTAGGTATATCCCTCCACTATCCCTGTCCCCAATCTCCTGTCTTTACTGTTTTAATTATCTCTAATGGGAGAAGGTATTTGTTTTTCTAGCCTTTGCTGATTCAGTTCTACTCTGGTGTAATGCTTTATCTCTTCACTACATGTTTATACAGAGCCCTTTTGAAGTTTATTTATGCCTTTATTTGGTCTGGATCGTCAGTTACATCTTTACATCCATCTAGTCCGCCAGGAGCGTTTCCTCCATCCTGACAACAGAGAAGCTGTAGTGGTGTTGTATATAACAGCCATCTCATTTCATGACACATCAGAGGATTGGTTTTATTTGGAGTTTAATACAACATAGTCATAAAATATATATTTTTTCTAAACAAATAATACGGTGTACTTTTCTGTATGGCAAAATAATTTGATGTAGAGTTAATGAGTTTAAGGAAAATGCATATTCCTCATGTTAGACATTACATCCTTACTTGATTACAAAAAAGCAGTCATGCCTAGAGGCTCTCTAATAAGGGACTGTGAAAAATGAGGTTGTTATGCAGTAAATGTAAATTACTCCATGTAAATTAGTTCATAACTAACTTCTAATGTACTGAAGACCATGTTAAAATGATTACTGTGAGAAAGGGCCAGGGCAGTGAGATTTAGGCATAATAAATAAGACATTTGGGTAGAATGCAGTAATGTGCACAGCAATTTAGCTTCATCCTCCTAACCTGGCTGTACTTTGTGTTTATGTTCGGTTCAATCCAAATCCATTGCAAATCTCTGTGGATGTAGAGAGAGTTAGGCACAAGCTAGCTCCTCCCTGCATCCATTCACACGCATAGTGTTTGTATTGTATCTGTTAACAATATTATGTAACAGTTCCCACACTGAGGCAGGGATACCACTTCATTTTTTGAATAGATGCTGAATCAAAGGACTTGCCTTACCTGGGAGTGTTCACAAATTCTGCGTTCCACAATGTTGTATTGTGTTTAACTATATTATAATCTGCTTGACAGAGACTCCCCATCCCCTATTGGAAGATCAAGTCTAATGCCTCTTACCTGGGTACACACACACACACACACACACACACACACACACACACACACACACACACACACACACACACACACACACACACCATTACATTGTGTTATGTATTGTGAGTGTGGATACAGGGGCTCTCTGTGTGGTTACAGTAGAGAGGTCTCGGTTTCAGCTGAAATCATCTCAGTCACAATGGAGGCTCTCCCCACTTATTGGCTTTCTCTGGTCAACAAGAGGCCTGTTCTTCTGCTGTCAACACTGGACGGGACTAATAAAGGTGATTTAAATTGTTGGGGCCAGACACTGCCATTATCCTTCAGCCAAATGTGAGAGCCCTTCTGTCTTTTCATCAGTTTATATGCACTCTATGCACTGAATAGTTGATGAAAAGTTGTATCTGTTACATTGCAATACAGGTAGTGTATTTTAAATATTTCACGTACAAAGAAACTTTTTTCAGGACTATCACAGACAAGTATGACAGCATTACTCTTCAACCACTATAGCTATAAGAGGCCCTACACTATTCAATACACGGAGGCAAATAAAGGTGACTCCCCACCTTTAGAGTGAAAGGATTAGTTACTGTACTGTTTAAGTGCATATAGGTGTGTGTGTGTGTGTGTGTGTGTGTGTGTGTGTGTGTGTGTGTGTGTAGTGACAAATGGGGCGCTACAGCCGCCTTCAGTCTTATAGTTACATACCAGTCAGGTAATTTGTTTTCTCTTTCCGCAACCTGTCGTGCCAAGCCTGTGTGTTTGTGTGTGTGCATACAAGTGAGTGAGTGTAAGTACGTATGAAGGAATGTAGTGCCTCTCCACATTACTGTGCCAGGTACAACCCATCCTAAGGTGTGGAATGCAGACTGAGAAGAGAGACAGATGAAGCAAGACATAAACCAAGTGGGAGAGGGAGTAAGAAAGACAGACTTAATTTCCTCATTGGTAAAGATAGCACATAATCCTCACTTCCTTTATCAAACAAAGTCCACGTTGATATATTCTTTACAGAAATGGTTCAGTGTGTTGCAGTAATTAAGTTATCGTGGTAGAGAATGGCTTGTTATATGAGTCATGAACAAGGAATGGTTAAGAACACCTCTCCCACAATTTTGGTTCACTTTACCTGCTACCATCCTATAGGCGCAGCAGCAAGATGGATCAGAAATCAGTCTGGAAAATTCTCCAATCTGCGATGTTTAACATTCAATATTTTTTTTATTTGGTCAAGTACCAAAGCCATACAACAGCTATCTGTCTGGTGTTCCAACTGATTGGTCAACTGTGTCAAATGTTTATTTTCTTTCCTTTTCTTTCCCTGCTTCGTTACATTTGCCTTTTGGCAACCACCAGAGAACGGGCATGAACTTGCAGCGTGCAGAGGTGTTTCTGTTTGTCTGGGTAGAGAGAGTGATATCAGTGATGATAGCATAGCAATAGTCACGTAAACAGTCATATTATTCACTCAAAAGGGTAAAGTGTTCTGTGTGTTGCATTGCATTCTGGTCTGTTCACGATGCTGTGACTGGAGAAAGTATCATGACTGCCTATTCTAGAATGGATGTTTTTTCAGTATGCAATAATCTGATGATTAGACGTTTAAGATTTCATTTCTAGGCCGATGTCTTTGTCGTATTGCATGTACAAAATGTCAATTTACCATATAGTATGTGTCATATTGTTTCTGAACATAATAATCTCTTATAAAATAAGCCCTGAACATGTTTATGTACACACCCACAATTGATTACTGAAGTGGCTCAATTATTTGGAGGGAAATGTTTAAGCACTACAAGTAATTAACGGACACTTTGCTGATACAAACAAGATTATCGAGAGACCCCGCTGTTGTGTTATCAGTTCAACACTTGTGGCTTTTCTCTACAACAAAATGTAATTATTTAGCTTGGATAAACAGACTCTGTCTCCCGCCCACCCTGTCCCTCTTTTTAGTGTTAGTCAACCATGCTCTGCCCCCACTCACTCACACACACACACACACACACACACACACACACACACACACACACACACACACACACACACACACACACACACTCACACACACACACTTTAGGTCTGTCAGTGAGTAACTAAAGCTGCACCCACAGGAATAGACTTTGATCAATGCACACAATCAGACACACACACACACACACACACATACACACACACACACACACACACACACACACACACACACACACACACACACACACACAAAGACATAGAGTAACATATTCATGGTCATGAACAATTTTGTCCAACAAATAAGCAAACCCAGACTGCAGTCACAAAGGAAGGCATAAGCATATTGGAGCTGCAACAAATGAAAGAATGATTCACTGCAGTAATGCTTACAGGTAAACAAGTGAAGAGCTCTGCAGACAGACACACCATAAGCACACACATAACTGGAGGTAGTGCATTAAAAATAATGATGCATAATAAATGATGGATAACAAGATTCCTCTCTTACATAATGGATGAGTCATATCTTTTTACGTTATGTGTGATTATTTGTCTCATGGGCCAGCTAGTGTCTGCCCAGATCAACCTTGTGTGTGAAATGTTACGTCAGTCAATATCGTAAACATTTAAAGGCATTTTTATTAGAAAATATTTTATAATAGCTCTATAACAAACACATGGAGTGACATTTTAAACAATGTGATAACATACTTATGGCATTATCTAAAAAAAACAATCTATAAAAATATTGCTCAGTATAACATCACAAGTACAAAATCATAAAAAGGAAGAAAGACAGGCGTTATAATAATTTGTTAGTAGATGTGATGATTCACAGACGCACAGAGAAAAAACAGGTTCTCAAGGACACTTTGCAAACAAAGGGTTTTCAGATCTTCCATGCAACAGGACAGGTGCATGCCTAACCGATCAAGTATTTGGCCTTCAGACTTGACAGAAACATCGCATTTATGCTTTTTTTTATCCGAGTAGTTTGATGTGGAATACAGCCAGCAGTTGTCAGAGAAAACTTCTCCGAACAAGTACTCCGATTGTTGATGGTTGCACAAAACTGACTGAAATGCAAGACCTATTTTGCTTTGAATTGTAGGAGTATGAAAGATGATCCTACAGATTCTCCATGCTATTTAAGGACCAGTGTATTGTATTTAGGGTGATCATTGGCAGAAATGGAATAGAAGTATTCATAACTGTGATTTCAAAAGTGTGTAATCAGAATAAGCCCTTCATATCTACATAGGGAGCCTCTTTCATGGAGTCCACCATGAGGAACCGCCATGTTCTATAGTAATGGACAAATCACACTCTTCACATTTATACCTATGTATAATATAAATTCACATATTTCCTGAAGGCCTCTGTAGGTTTGGACACGCTTGGAAAAGGAGTGGTGAGCGGAGGTATTCAGCTGGTGGCAATCTGCAACCTCACCGCTAGATGACACTAAATTGTGTTTAAACTTATTTCTACTTTAACTTGTTCTTATTTTCACATGCACATCACATGGTGCAAGGCGGTCTGCTTTTTAAAGTGCTTTATAAATTAAATAAACTTGAAACTTAAATCCTACACACTGGTCCTTTAAGTCAATCGGAAAATGGTTTGTAAAAATTAGGCACCTTTGAAAGTTTAAAGGTCTTTATATGGCTCATCATGGCGACAACTTCATTAGTTGTGACTTCTTTCAGTTGATTGTTGCAGCAGATTGTGCTACTGACTTCCCACACTTACACTCCATGTCTCAAACAACAGACAGCTATTGGCCCTTTTTCCCTTCAGGACAGTCGCCAAGCCAGCTTCAGGATTTCTGGACTCTTTCAAAAGGGAAATTACTCTACTTTTGATCTTCTTTCAAAGCCTTGATCTTTATCGCTCTAATCTCTTTGTTTTTATTCGGAAAATTTCAAACAGAACTTTCTTTCCATTTTCCCTCCATTCTTGAACAATGTGCTTGTTTTCAACTCAGCAGCAGCAGCAGTGCTTTCTTCATCCAGTCTCCACTCGGCAGAACCGTGGGACGTAATCCATTGGTGCCATCTGGGCATCCCTCCACCGAGCTTCCTGGATGGCTTCAGTGATTCTGTCTCCCTGTCTGTCCCATATCCTCAGTCGGAGTCGTCACCGTCTATCTCGTCGTCTGAGCTCGGGCCCTCGTCCTCTGAGGAGCTTGGGTCTTTGGTGCTGGCCTCTGAGATCATGCCATCTGAACTGTCAATCTCTATGGACGACTCTGAAAGGTAGAGGTGGAAGGACCTCGATGGGTGGCTGGGACACACACACAGATGAAGAAGAGGGAGACATGCACCAGGGGGAGCAACAGAGCACACACACACACACACACACACAGTGAGCGGGATATGAATTCATGCATGACACATCCATGAATTATTTATGTGAATGCATATGCATAAGTCCCACAGAATGGGGACAGGACAAAGTCAAGCAGACAACACATACTCAGCTGCAGGGACAATGGGTTAGTGTCACACAGGGTTAAGTCATTCCAAGTTGAGAGCGAAGATTGGATCAAAATCTCTGTTTACCCATCTGCATCTGATTGGGGTAAAATATTTCCTTCCTTCGCCAAGTTTTTCAATGACAGATTCATTTTGAAGTCTGAATAAATCTGATCGACCAAGATGACAGCAAAGTTGTCAACTTTTCCTTGAGGGTCTTGGCTTTTAAAGTCTGGTGAATACAGTGATGTTCAGTATTGCAACACAGTTTTGATGCTAACCAGTGATGAAGCCTATTACAGAGAGATCTGAAAACCCAAGAGAAACAAAGAAGTCCCACACCCATGAAAAAATATAATTTTGACAAAACAGCTCATTGTTCAAAACAGACATCGGCCATCAGAGAGGCTTACTGGTTGGTAAAAGGTTTTGCCACTTTGTCAATGAAATTTAGAATTGATATTGCGTTTAACTATGTGCTGGTACAATTCTTTTTCCAAAAGTACTGTATGAAATGTCTGTTTCCAACAAGTGCTTTCCATCAGGTTTTGATTATTTGATAGCACCTTGAATATTTCAGTCTCAACATCAGGCTAAAAACAACACGCAATCTCAGAAAACACAGCAATATAACTTCAGTAGTGAAACCAAACAGAAATGTACACCAGAAGAACCACAGTAAAGTGGATCGGACAGCTGATATATGCGACCGTTGAAATTAGGGTTGCTAGTTATAGATCACAGATATGTATAGGGTTTCATAATGTGTCCCATCATCTGGTATTTAAATCTTCAATAGACGCTAGGGAAGCTGCTCATTCATTGTACTGCATGGTATGTTAGGGTTTGAAATGTATTAGTGGGGAAGTAAACAGCAGGAATACACCATTGTTCAACCTCTACATCATCAAAACATTTACTCTAAACAGGAAATATGTTTGGAAGCCCAGTTAGCTGAACAGCAGAATTTGATCTGATAAAACAGTTGTTTCTTTCCAGAAATGAAAGGCACATGGTGATATCATAAAAGCTACACAAGAGTCTGGTTAAAGCTCTGTATCTACAGCTTCCTACGCAAAGCCACATTCTCAATTTATCTCTGGTTATTGACAGCTCAACTAGTCCAGGTTTGGGATCCAAAGACGGGGGTTGGAGAGGAAGAAGGAAGTAAAACGTCCAGTAGGAAAAGAGCCCCAGGCCCCAAGCCCGAGCGCCTCATGCCCCGATCCCCAGAGTTAGATGGAGAGCGAGAGAGGAAGTGTGTGATTCTTCTGTTCCTCTCTCTATCCCCGTCTTCCTCGCCCTCTGTCTTTCTCTTGGTCTTACCACGCAGTGGGGTCTTTTCTCTCTTTGCGGGGAGCCTCCTCGTTCCCTTCCAGCTGTCTCTCTGTCCTCTTCTTGCACCGCCTACAGGACAGGATGATGATGAGGAGGATGACCACAGCCGCGATACCGCCCCCGATGGCAAACGCCAGAAGGAGAAGTTCGGAGAAAGAGGCTGTGGGTTAGAATGAAACAAAGAAAGAAAACAACACTGCTCAGAGGTATTGTGCATTTGTAACTGTGTTTCAATTGTAGGCTGTTATTAATACAAAAGCATAATTTCATTTTTAGAAATGTTAATGGTGTGTCTGTTAGTCAGCAGACATTCATGATCCCCAGAGGATGACGATGGCTTTGGTGATCCCTTAACATCTGTGGTTTTCAGTAAAATATTTCCAAAACTATTGGATGGATTGCCATGAAACTTTCTACAAACATTCATGTTCCCAAGAGGATGAATCCTGCCGATGTGTTGATCCCCTGACTTTTCCTGTAGCGCCACCAACAGGTCTAAGTTTCCACTTATCCTGTGAAATATCTCAACGTCTGCTAGATGGATTGCTACTAGATATCCATGTTTTTCATAGGATGTATGCATGAGGACTGGGGTTTGGAATAAAATGACTCAATGAATGACTATTGGATGACTTGCAATCAAACGGTACAAAGAGGATTATTTATAACAACTCTCCTGACTCTTTCTCAAGCGCCATCATCACATCAAAATGTCAATTTATCCAAATATTCTGTTTCAGAACATTTCCATTAGCCTCAGCTGGACTTTGTGCTTAGCTAAAACGCTAATCTAATAAACTGTTAAACACCAGCATGATAGCATTGACATTGTTAGCATACTGACATTTTTAATTTAGCTCAAAGCATCACTGTGCCTAAGTGCAGCGTCACAGCAGTTAGCAGACCGTAGACTGAGTCGTGTTCACATGTTGTTACCTGTTTCAATATTTACACATAAGGAAAGACAAAGTAATAAATTGGTATGTGGTCAATAGTTCTGACTGTCACACAGAAAGCCAGTGGTAAAATATCTAATGAATACATCTCATGATCAGTAATAATACCTGAACCTAATGTCACAGCACAGGCTGTATGTGTACTGCAGCAATATATGTTTTCAACTACTGTTCAAAGACGATTACACTCATTTGAAAATGACCTTCTAATTGTTATTGATTTAATTGAATTACTCAATATGTCTTGAACATTTGCAGCCTTTTAAATTAAAATATGCTAATGTTATATAAACAAACATCCATTAAAAAAAATATGATAATAGATGTAAACATTGTCCTTGGCTTCATTCACTTGTGCTGTCCTCTCTTATTTGGCATTTTCAACAAGAGTTGAAATGATGTTTTCAGAGACACAACACACTAATGTATTCATGGTTTATGTGTAGAAATATTATTAAGTGCTGACCTGTGGTGACGACACGCAGTCGAATCTTTCCAACCGTGCCGTGGACATCCGGCGGGTTCTTAACCTGGCAGCTGTAAGTGCCGTTGTAGGTGAACTTGACCTGTTGAAGTATGATGGAGGCGTCACGGCCCATGATGTCACCGGCCCAACTGACACGCTTCCTGAAAATGCCCTCTAAAGGAGCATATGGTTGCTGCTGGTAGTGGAACACCTAAAAGTGGATATGGATGGGTAGATTGGGTTGGAGCAACAATAGGTTGGATCGGTTGGATTGTCACAGATAGAAAGGTATTTTATTTATTTATAATATTTTTATATTTATTTTAAATATAAGATATAAAGCCAGACCTGCTGCACCTTTTTCTCTCTCTTCTCAATATTCATACACACATAGACACACACAGGCTGGCCTAGACACTCTGTAGAGAGCCGAATGACTCACCGACTCCTCCTTCAGTTGGCTGAGGGGGTGGATGCTCCCTGACACAATGAGGGAGATTTGATGTTACATTCTCACACACATACACTCACCGTCTCTTCATTGCCCGTTATCAGGGATCTGAAGGTCCAGGAGACGCTGATGGCGTTGGAGTTGATAGCCGTGGTACTCTGGAACGTGCACTTTAGACGAACATCCGTCCCGTTGACTGCCTCCATATCCCCAGCTGTGTATATACGCATCCCGCTGACCTGCAGCACGCCTGCACATAACAAACATATATTACAGCAGCAGAGTTTACTTCAGAAGCAGAATGTAAGGCACACAGAACAAAATCAATATATGAATAAATGGTTTGTGAAAAACACATATACAAAAATACGCAACAGACATGGTATGAATTCACCCTCATCAGAAGATTCCAGCATACAATGTACCCAGTGACCCTAAGTCTGCCTACGCAGTGCTGCTGCAAGAAAAATCCCTAACTCTAAGTTGTCAATGAAACTGTATTAGAAACAAAAAAGTGAAATCCCACAGATTGGTTCAAATGCTGAAGTACAAGATTAGATCAGGGAGTGAATCAGTAAGTGAACTCATTTTGAACATCTGCTTCATTACATCCTGAAAGTCCAAACTGATTTCAGATCAGTAGACCAAATATGTGACATTTAATGAATAATAGCCACTTTAGCTTCACTACTGCAGCTGAGACAGGGTTGAAATTGAGAGTCTGCTGTATGTTATATGGATATGGACTATATCAATCTTTACAGTAGACCTATTAGATGGAAAATGAATGGACTGGAAGAGTGGAGAGCATATTGGCAACCATTTGGCTCTTCCACATAATGATGGATGGAGCTCCACAGAATGGAGTTAATGCTGACACACTCATACACTGCACCAGCACACACATGCACTGTCTAAGGCAGAGACATGCTTAATGCTGAGTTACTGTCTGGCAACCGCTCAACGTCACATCAAGAACCAGCCGATCACGTCTCTCTCTCCCTAAGATTGCAGAGTCTTGTTTATCGAGATAAATCCAACATTATTCTAAAGCAACCCAGTCAATATGTGCGTATGAGTCACTTTTAAGTTTTTGTGCAGGCTGTCTAGTCCAAAATCACCTGCTCTATTTATAGAGAGAGCTTTATATACCCTTTAATATAAGGGAGCCATGTCTAGCCCTATTAAAGTCAATCCCCACACACACAGCAGACCATCCCTCTGCAGAGCTCAGGGTAGCCAAGACGTGTCCTAACGTCATTAGCACACTCCATATGAGTACCCTGCAGAACGAGCCAAACACAGAGACACTTCAATCTGACAGAGGAGCTGTCTGTGACTCGATGGATCACCCGAGGGCACAAATCATCCCAGAGCTCAGTTTTACATATGACATAACTAGTTTGTGTTGATTCAATCAGCTAAAATCAGTGTTATGCCGTAGTCTGATTTAAATAAATAAATGCAATCTCTAGCTGATTCTGAAAAAAGATTGCTCAATACTTGAAGCTGTTTCACAGTGCTTACTATGATTTAGGGCTGTCGAATTAGCGCGTTCATTTCGATTAATTAATCACAGAAAATATAACGCGATAAAAACAAATACGCAGATTAATCGCGCTCTTAGATGCCCCTTGACTCTTTACGTCACCGACGCGGCGCGGCCACAGCAGCCTCGTCAACATCATGAGAAAACGTTACTCGGCCCAGTGAATGGAAAGTTTACATTTAACAGGGGGTTAACGGAGGCTTTACAGATGATTCAAATGACACAACTTTTAAAGATATTGTTTAGTGTGCAATGAAAGATGTTATGCCAGATTTGAAATGCCACTTTATGTCAAACTGATGGTCTGTGTTGTCTAAGATAATTGTAGCAAACAAGATATTGGAGAAATTGTATTGAAATAAAAGACATGTTGACCTTTAAGTTGATAATACCTACTCATTGATTCACTCATCTTCCAAAATCCATTTGAATATTTTGAAATGCTTCTCACAGCAAATATTGCTATATGCGATTAATTTAGATTAATTAATCACAAAGCTTGAAATTAATTAGATGAATTTTTTTAATCGTTTGACAGCCCTACTATGATTTAATTATATCATAAATATTTAAAGTAGTGTTTAATACTAAAAGGTGGATTAAGCTTTATTCTACAATTTAAATGTGATTTAAGCCATTTGAGGTTGGTTAGCTCTATGTTGAATAAAGGCTCCATGCATAGAAATAAGAAAAGGAAAATTGAACCATATTGTTACCCTTTCATTATAATCACAGTAAATTAGGCAGGAGCTAGCTAGGAAAATGTCAGCCGGGGCTTGGCTCCTCGGGCGGAGTGTTCTGTTTCTTATCAGGATGGGGAGGGTTTCCTGATGGCTGGGATGAGAGAGTGTGGCGGCCAGACAGCCCCCGCACAGCATTAAAAATAGACAGTCTCTCTCCTCACCAGGCCCTGACAGCGCCTAATTAGACAACAGCCTAATGTGTTTTAAATGAGCTTGATGAAACCTGGGAGGGGTGAACAATGCAGGCAGAGTACACACTGAAAGGAATGTCCATCTTTGCACACCGTCTGGTTAATTTTTTACCAGAGATAAATGAGAGTGCAACATGCTTGTTTAGGGTTTTCGTTTCTGCATCAGTTTCTAGAAAATAAGGCAGTACTTCAACTCGCTTCCTAATCTACTGTACCTGCCTGAGTGTATAGAGACACTGAAGTTAGTGGATTAAACTGCCTGTGTTTAGGATATTCATTAAGCAGATATCATCAGCGCTGGATGTACCATTACAGCCGATTATAACTCCCTCCCTGTCTCATCAGTGTGTGTGTGTGTGTGTGTGTGTGTGTGTGTGTGTGTGTGTGTGTGTGTGTGTGTGTGTGTCTGTGAGTCCAAGTCACGAGGCAAAGGTCTCGTATACCATACATATTTCCTGTGCTTAAGATGCCAAAGTTGGTCAGTCGATTATTTCAAAACTAATGACATACCCATCAGCCTCAGCTGTAGCCTACTTGTGTTTAGTGCTAATTGGCAAATATTTGCATGCTAACACTAAATTAAGACAGGGAACATGCTAAATATACCTGTAAAACATTAACATTGTAATTATGTGCTTCTAGCTTTGTGAAATAAGCATGTAGCCCAAAGTACCGCTCAATGAGCTACGAGCATAATTAGCATAGTTAGCATTGTTAGCATAGCTAGTTTATACATAAAGGAGAGGGGGGAATTTCTGTAATAACATTATTTACTCATCAAATAAGTATCCACAGTCAAACCCCCCAATTTTCACATCCTCATATCATAGAATTTAGTACACACGGAATAGCTGAGTCATAATAAACTGATGCTGCAATGATTCAGCATGCTTCATATAGGCTACCAGGGGATGAAGCAGGTCCTCCAGGCCATAACACCTCATTTTCAAATTTCTTCTCTTAACCAATCTATTTACAGAACAAGATTTTAAATTAGCGTCGCTAATCTCCTTTCAACTACAAAGGAATAAAACGCAACTATGCCCTCCTTTGATTCAAGCTGAGCTGATTAAGAATTAAGGTTAATCAGGCCTTTTTGGAGGCAGGATGCATATTAGCAGAATGACAGAACAGTTAGGGCTATGTACAGGGCCTCAATTACAACACTAATTCGTCCCCAAAGCTAAAAGTGCATGATCACTATTTAATCGTTCATTAACAGGCACTAATTGCTGAAGAGGATGCATGCCATTGCATAAGTGAAGTGCCAAATTTGATTCATTTAGAGAAAGAGAAAAGAGAGATAAACACACAGAAATGAAAGAGTGAGCTTAAGTGATGAACAAGAGCAGGATGATTGAGTAGATGAAGGAGTGAGCGCTTTATGGACGAAGCAAGTAGATAACAAAATAATGGAAAATGTATTTTTCTACATAATTGCAGTCTGTAAGGAGGAGATAAGATAACAGTGTTTGTTTGCTTGTTTGTCTGTCCATTCTTCCACTCTGGCATGTCTGTTTTTCAAATCCAAGTAGCTCACTTGTTTATGTCTGGACATCCTGCCCGGCCGGTGCTGACCACACCCAGCATTCAGGGACACAGAGAGAGAGAGCATTGAAGGCCCATTAAGATGGAGTTATGTACCCTACAGAGGAGGGAAGGGCCAGACAAATATATGAATTTATTCCAATTATGTTTCAAAAGAATTGCTGACAATGTCTGGCATGTTGTAGTGTTTGTGCAGATCAATGTACGACGAGTTCATTAGAGGTTTCATTCCAAAACTACACATCCAAAAACTATTCAAATTTTCCTGCAAGTTTATATACTAATTATGCAATAGTAGTAGGTGATATTAATTCAAATGATTCAAATATTTTTTAATACCTTTATACTGAGGTAATAAAATAAAAAATGTGAAACTAATTTCAGAGGACATAAAGGATTTCTTTAAACTCATCTCAGTCTTCATACAGACTTGACTGTCTCTACTCTGTATTTCACTCATTGAAGTTACAAAATGCTGTCAAACATGTGAAGAACATCAATTACATGCTTCACTTGTAATTAAAAAACGACGTTTGAGTCTTTGTGTGAAGTGTGCTGACACTTTCCTGCCTGATTGCTTGAACTTTCACACATGGGATTTCACCTCAGCACAATCTGCTGGAGAAAATGTGAGTGATTGTGTGCGCGCGTGTGTGTGTGTGTGTGTGTGTGTGTGTGTGTGTGTGTGTGTGTGTGTGTGTGTGTGTGTGTGTGTGTGTTGTGTGTGTGTGTATGTGTGTGTGCGTGCGTGCCTGCCTGCCTGCCTGTGGGTATTGTTGTCAATATAAACTCCAGATGTTTCTATTTATGAACAGATATAGCATCAGTTACCTTCCATTGTTATGCGTGTGTGTATCGTGTGTGTTTATGCATGTGTGGGATTTGGCATCTCTCAGGGGGCTCACTGTTTTTGGCACAAGTCCACACACACATTCTCCATTAGAGTTACCGGTGTTGGCATTAGTCCATAATATCTGTCAATATGCCCAATATATCACAATGAAATTAACTTGCTGAACCTTTAATGCACATGATTCTACCTGTCAACACCGCTGAGTACAATCTGCACTGGTCCACTGGCCCGTCTGAAGCCAAAGAGGGCAAATACTTTCATTTACTGTAAAATAATCAAACCAAGCCCACTCGAGCGTGATTAGGTTTGCTTGTCTTGGCAGTCATCCCAAGACCGTATATAAGCCTTCAAAAGGAAAAAATATCAAGTCGTGTTTGACCTGCCCATATAATATTTCTTCCAATGTCAAAGAGTCTAGACAGTTATAAAACTGCATAACCTCGCTTTATATTGCCTTATACACGCTGCCAGATATAGTAGGATATAGGCTATACTGTATACATGAATGTGCTGAGTCAGTGCAGAAGAAAGGGCTGGCAGAAGTTATTTTTGTTCTGCTATACTATAAAAATTGGGGGAGCGATGTTATACTAATCAGAATGAACTGTTCATTAAGCCCCGCCCCCTTAGCAACTGTCACTATGCCTATGCAAATAATAACAATTTTAGCCAAAGGTAGACAAAAGCATTCTTTCGCTAAAACAACAACTGTCACTGGCAAATTGTATCAACTGCAGCTAGCCAGCCAGCTACCCAATTAAGCTAACGTTAGCTCACCAAGTTAGTTGGGTTTATGATTTATTGTCCGTATTTTGAAACAGTTGGCTATGTTTTCACTTCCAAAATGACAAGATACAAGGCTTCAAGATGAGGACAAACCAATGTGTTTGGTGAACATTTTGCTATCTCAGGGAATACATTTGGTGAGTAAATTTTCCCATACCTGTAAAAGAGCAGGACAGAGCTGCTAACTATAACTCTAATAGCATCTGAAACCAGCTTCCACAACTTACTTAATGAAATGCTGCTCAGTTACATCTGTAGGCCTACGCAGTAAGCTAGTTAGCTAGTTAGCCGCTCACGTTAGAGCAGATTAACACTTTTGCTCGGGTCTTTTGGTTTTGGAAAGGAAAAAAAGAAAAGGGAAATAGCCAATATAGCACTAGGCACCATGGAGCTCCGTCTAAAATTTGTATTTAATTGTTTTGCTGTTTTTTTAAATCAATAACACTTGAATTATTCTTTACTTTAAAATGACAATATTGCATATATAATTTAAAAAACAAAAACGTTTTATGTATTTATGAACTCTGGCAAACTTAATCTCCATTTCCCTTCTCGCTGAGACAAGCTAGCGTGAGCAGCTACGATGGGGCGCTAGGTGCGTTTCTTACGCTAAACATGGCAGAAAAGTGAAAGAAAACTAACTATTTTCTATATTTTCAAAATGATTGGGAAGAAAAATTACTTTTTTACAACAGTGAAAGAAAAGTGTGTATGTCTCATTTGCGGGGCGACGGCAAAGCGGCACATTGTGGAGACACTTCGGTACGTGTCACAGAAGCTACCATGCTAACTAACAAACTAACTAACAAACTAACTAACTAACTACCAGCTGCAGCACTGCGGGCAGAACAAGCCGAGAGTTAAAGCAGCTTTGGGCAGCAGCATCTCTTTTCACGAGCCCGGTGAACAAGTCACACAAAGCATCGGAAGCTTCATTTTTAATAAAGAACAAGAAAGCCTTTTCGGAGAGATCTTGAAAGGGGCAATGATGTTATTGAAAACACTGTTCTAAGACGAGAAGAAAGGTTCTGATGTGATCTCCACTCTGTGATGTTACACAGTTAGTGTTTGTACAAACAGGATATGATCTGAAGATGTGACAGTTAATGATTTCCTATAAAATGGTTAAGTGATGCTTTGTACTAAAGTATAACTGTTGTGATTTTGAACAAAATGCTATAAATGTGCTCATTCAAAACTGTCAATAAAGATATTTACACAAATATCAGAGATGTGATAACTCTGACTTTCAAATGTTGAAATAGATTGAGAACATAAATAAATAATGTTGCATGTTAAAATATATCTTTGTTTCCTACGATGGTAAATCATTGTTAATAATTATTGTGAGGAATAATTAACATTAACATGTGATCAGACTCTTCACATATATGAATATTTATTATGATTATTATTAATATTAATGATAATATTATCATTAAAGGTGAACCGTGCAACTATGTTATTCAGGAAGTTTGTATCAAACAAGTAGCCCTTCGTATTGTTCGGTACCTTTGAAGTATCAAAAAGGTTGGTGACCCCTGGTCTAGATATATGTTCTGCATCAAAACACAATCACTTCTTCCTTTGGCCCCAACCTAACTTTAAACCACGCTTAACTAAAATCTCTCAACGTTTTGAGTTCTGTGCGAGCTAACAGACAAACAGAACTGTCTCATCACAATTATTGTACTTAGGTACCGTTGCCAATGGGGGCCTGTCTGGGTGTGTTTCACACTGCAGAGAGGCATGCGTGGTATATTGAACCATCGTCATAACTGCTCAGCAAACATTCTCTGGTATTCTAAATATTTTCTTTGAACATCTTAAAAACATCCACAAAATGGACAAACTTTGCATGCCTTATTGCACAATGTCTTTGGGAAGTCTTATACCTTGCAGGCTTCTTGATGCAGTTGCTCATACATATGCAGATTTATAAACGGCAAAGGGAAAGCAGAGGGAACAGAACTGTTTTTCATCAAAGGTATATTAACATCCATGATTGGACAGTAGCCTACATAATGATATCCAGATACCATTGGGACAACACACAGTTACCAATCACTGTTTAACAGCTGTTTCCTTTCTTTATACAGTATACTGGTGTTTCCATTGGACAAGAGGATGTTAAGTCTTTACTCTAAGAGAGGGGAAGAAACACTGGAAACATGAAGCAGTTTTCACGACTCTGAATCAGGAAATTGGTTTCATTACATTATTTTGTAGACGGTGTGTGTTGGTGCCTTTCCTCTCCTCATTATGGCTCAGAAACAAAGGGACCACCGGAGGAAACCTGATTCTCTGTTGCACCGGTTTTGGAGGAAACACTTAGGACAGGACCAAACACACAAAGAGCTCAGTGGATTACAAAGGGCCTCTTCTCTCCTTTGTGAGAGGTTTCACAAGCCCAGGTTACTTTTCTTTTTTATTCACAAGGCCTGTCTTTCATACACGGCTGGACTGAGGGGCTGGGAATGGCAGGTTCAGGTAACAGTGTGTTCGCAGAGGAGGACGATACAGAGTTGAGGTAAAGTGTAAGTGTTGAGTGGTGTAATGGGAGGGAACCCCTGACATGGACACAACTGTGTTTAACATACCGTGCTATACATTTTCTTTATGCAAGTTTCCGTTCATTCCCATCAGTCATGAACATGCAGTTGTGCCAAGACAAGCAAATACAATGTGTGGCCAAAGGTATGTTATCACATCACTGTGTGTGCTTTTGCTCTGGGGTTGTTTGCATGGTTTGGGCCAGTTAAAGGAAATATTTATGCTACAGCATAGTAACATATTTGTACAATAGTGTGCTTGTGTCAACAGTTTGGGGAAGGTCTTTTCCTGTTTCAACACAACGATGCATTAGTGCACAAAGCTAGGTTGATAAAGAAATGGTTTCCCCCAGAAGAACTTGACTGGCCTGCACAGAGTCTGAACTCCATCCAACACCTTTGGACTTGAACTTGAACACCAAATACAAGCCAGGTCTTGTATCGTCAACATCAGTGGATGTTATTTATGCACACGTTTTTTGGAATTACACGTGCAACTATCACATATAAGTGTAATATTCAGACATTCTTGTGGCCATGTTATGTATGATGAGAGAAAACGTGCACATACCAGAGCATAAGCACTACCTCTCTTTCTCTCAACACTACTGTATATTCAGTCCTTATCTGCTGCCTTTATATTTTATGATTTTCTTTCTCCCCCCCCCCCCCTCCCACCAACAGATCACTTGTCAATCAAACTTTCCCTGGACGTTCTGTTGAAGGAGTTTGAGTGTCTGCAGGTGGTGCTGTTTTCTTTCATCCATGGTGACGATCCTTGCATATTACTCCAAATGAAGCTGAAGTATGAAATGTATCACTACCAGAGAGATGTACCAGACACCGGGTGTTTGGAACAGCAAAGCTAAAAGCTTTCATTAACTTGATTTATGGGGAATCTCTCTTTGCTCATAGAGGCAAAAAAACAGACATTTCTTTATATAAATATTTGAAAAATTACAATTTGGATAATGCATTTACTGTTCTTATTCTGCCTTTGACCCCATAGACGTATAAACTGTACCAAACAAAAAATAAAACTACAAAAATGTATTTGAAAACACTCGAAAGTCCAGACATAAACCAAGCATCAATCTCTTTTTCTAAGTCTTTCTTCCTCTCTCTCTTCCCCCCCCCCCCCCCCCCCCCCCCCCCCCCCCCCCCCCGCTGCCTCCAGGCCAATTGTAATTCATCAGGCGGTGGCGTCCAGAGGAAACGTGTAGTGGGTGAGTGAGGATAAGAGTTTAATCCATCAAACCTCTTCCACTCCCACCTCGCAGCTGACTCCACAACTTCTCCTTGAGATTACAAACTCATGAGGGGGGGTCCAACGCGTACGTTTACATTCAACACACCCACAGGCTTCTGTTGGAAGGACGAGTCCCTCAAAAGAAACCCTCAAAAGACAACATTAATATCACATATTTCCTACGAAGCTAGTCTAGCCGTATGTTTAGCATCCTGCAGTGGTATGAGGCAGACTGAATCCAGTCCCACTGTGAATTACACCTCTGCTCCTGAGCAGATGAATAAATTAGCAAATGTATATACACAGATCAAAAACTACACTGCGGAGGAGTTACAGGCCTGCTCTTTGCTTCCCGCCTTAAAGGGGCACGCCACCAATTTCTCAAATAAAGATCCGTTACCTTGTCACAAAAAATACTCCTCAGCCTGTAAAATGACTGAATAATATCATCTGTGGCTCTGAAGGAAGCTTTCAAGGTTCAATGTGTAGTTCTGTGCCGCCTGAGGCAGTATTTCACCTCTACTACTGGCTCCATACAATCTAAATTCATCAATCTTCAAAACCATCAGTTATTTGAAAAGCCAACTAGAGTATGTTAACCTGTTTATATTTGAGTTGTAGTAGTTTGTCATATTTATTGTATTCTGAGTTTTAGAGTATTGTAGTGTATTATTTATATTGTGTATTGTATTCTACAGCTACACGTACATCTCTCTCTTCTAGTGTTGATATATGTACTGTGTACTTTACTCCTGTGTAAGCCTGTCAGTCTGTCAGTCCATTAGACCAGACTGACACTCTGAGAGCCGGTCTAAATAACACTGTTATCTTATAATCTTCACGCGGGGCTTAGATATCGGTGCTTACTGTGGAACTGGGGGCTGTGCAGTAAGTTTTAACGAATATCCCAGCACCGGGAGTAACACGCTGGGTCTAACCTGTGTAACGGAAGCAACAGAAAGTTTGATGATCCAACGTGGAGTCGGCTAAATAAGCGCTAATTGCTGACAGATAACGGAAGATCTGTCAGTCTCCCGTCTCTCTCGCACACTCTTCTCCCAGCAAACCAGCTTCCTGGCAGCGGTGGGAACGAGGCGATACTGCGAGTCCTTTTCTCGTTTCTGCCATTTCTGATTTATTTAGAGCAAACTATGAAAACGTGCAGGGATCCTGGATGTAATGTTGACAAGCCAGTCAGGCAGCTCTACTTCTTCTCCCTCTGCACTGGCGCTACAGTGACTCACTATCGCCTCTAGACAGTACGGGCCGGCACTGTCAGCCTGCATGCTGATTTCAGTAGATATCCCTGCAACTCAACACATAGACGTCTTTGACACAACGTCAACACTGTTACCTCTTCACATTCTGCAGATAATGTTAGTGAATTGTTTTTAATGTTTTAAGTTCAAATGTTGGCATGTTCTCTTACACATTGAACCTTTAAAGCATGACGATATAACTGACAGAATGTTGCTCTTCAAGTCTACTTTCTTCTTTTTTTTACACAAGTCACTACAGTGGTTGTACGTTGGGTTCTGAGCGCTGCCAGAACCTGGCTGAAATACACTCAATAATGTGCCTGAACGCATTCTGTGCAGACACAGACAGCCCTGAAGCTGCTGCAGCTCTGCTTACATGCTGCTCACACCTCCTGTGTAGACACGGGAGTGTTTTACTGCTACAGCCACATTTGATCCGGTAGTATTTTATTAAGTTCACTGGCTTTGACTATTCTCCACTTGCTCTACTGTTACAGTAGCTTTAGCTGTTTGTTCTTTGAGCCATACTAGAAAAACACCTTCTCACTCCTAATTCAACACATTCGGCAGCTTTGCAGTGGCCCTGTGCTTCAATCTATGCGCTCTACATGCGCCTCAAGTACCACCTTTGCATATGTCAGTTTTGCATGTGACATTTTCCGCTCGTCACCTGACTTTACTTTATTTTACTCTGACATAATTACGGACAAATAGAATGTCATAGTTTAAAACGAGGGCCACTGACCAAGCTGCCGTATTTGACGACTTGGGAGTGAGAACGTGCTGCCTATAAACTGACTGGACATATAATATATATATATATATAACACACAGCGAAACTATAAAGCACTCACTTACACAGGCTTCAATAAAGATGAACGATACGGTAGGTGGAGAGAACATTCAAGTGATTAACTGTGACTGAACCCTTGCATCCTATCCTTCACCTACCCCACCCATAAGCCCCACCTCTCCTCTCCTCTACTTATACTCTCATTCATTTAAATTATAGAGTGTCAGATGAATACAGTGTCAGAACTAAAACTGGTTAAGTAGCTGTCTTTAAAATACAGAAACCTTTTCGCATTAGTCAGTGTTTTAAATAACAATGGCTGGATATGTCGAAGTACGTTCGAAGGAATTTATGACGAAGTAACTTCCCGTTCGGGGTAATTCTCTTATTATGCAATGTGATCTCATCCCTACTCGTCATATTTTGCAGCTTGGGGAGAAGCCTCCGCTTCGGCCAAAGCAGCCTTTTGCAACGTATCTTGAATTAGAAGGTTGGCGTGTATTGTAACACCTTACTCGGTAACGTCTTTGTAACACGTGGTTAACGTTGTGAGAGGGTCACTGTTCGGTTAAGGAAACAAAACCACTTGGTTAGGTTTAGAAAAATGATCATGGTTTGGGTTCAAATAAGCTACGGACCTATCGTCATGTGACTCAGTCATGTAGCATCACATGACATTAGCTCCTCAGTAAAGATAACTCCATCCGGGGTGGTGGATGGAGTTATTTTTCCCTCTCGCCTGAAGCGGACGTTTTTAACACTAAGGCCGTTGCTCTGATCTAATAATGACGGGGATGGGTTGACATTGGACTTACTTTGAAAGCCTGGTGCATCTCACAGAGAAGCTAAAGGGTGCCTTGTGCTTTTATATCAAGACGATGAAGCCCCAAGATTTGGTATTTGATGCCCTGAGAGTAAGACAAGGCTGCATTGTGACTGCTCTGCTTGTAATCACACATTATTGAACTGATGGCAAATGATTTTGAAATTCTCCTTGGCTTTGTGCAGATCAGATGACTCAAAAAGAACCGCTGCTATTCTGTGGAAACTGATGATTTATCACACATGCCATGAACCTAGTGCAGGTGTTGCTTTAACTGGAAGATCTACTTGTTTACGGTATCTCTAAACAATTTTGAGAAACGAGTGACTTGCCAACAGAGCATGTAAGAATGTGACTAAACAGAAGAAAACAGAATGCTCACAGATATGCAGTATTCGCATTTGCACAGATTCCGATGAACACTAAACATGTGTGTGTGTGTGTGTGTGTGTGTGTGTGTGTGTGTGTGTGTGTGTGTGTGTGTGTGTGTGCGTGCGTGCGTGCGTGCGTGTGTGTGTGCGTGTGTGTGTGTGCGTGCGTGCGCGTGCATACACTCAAACCTTGGGTGAACCTGCAAACACTTGCAAATCCCTGTTTACACTTGGAGCCGAGCACAGTCTTGTGGTTTAAACATTACACAGGGAGAGCCTTGCCTTCACACTCAAACACTTCACAGATGCGCCCTAAACCCACTGTGTCAGAGATTGATGTGTTTTTTTTTTGCATATGAACGTTTCATTGTCAACTCTACACACCCCAAGGCAATACCATCAAGCCAACACAAAGGCCAGACGTCCTCCGAGGTGCGTCAACACATCACATCGCGTCAAAAAACCACAGACATGCTTTGTTACCCTGATCTAACATTGTGGCAAGATTAGAGACGACGTGGCAGAGAGTTAACTGTTATATCCCAGCAAACAGATACAAGAGGCCGCTTTTCTACTGTAAATCTGAGTTAAACTGAAGCCTAAATAACCAGTTTAAGTGTCTGGTATGTGTGTGTGTGCACGTGTGTGTGTGCTAAACCTGTAAATCAGGACATGTTTGCACACGTCCGCTTGTGCGCATTTTAGACTTCTGGTTGAAGAAGAAAATGTCAGAAGAAAACAAAGGATTAAAGAAAAGTACAAAAAAGACAGATTCATCATCAACAGGGGATCAAAAAATGGTTAAGTTAAGGCGAAGTTGTTAAGACTAGTGTAGTGTTTACTTTCAGTATGTTTCCTTTTCTAATTAGCCAGCCACAGTGTGTGGATGAGTTGTTATTCTGCCGGTTTGGAAATGAAGTAAATGACACAGGAAATGATGTGTTTAAATGTAATCTGCTACCAACTTACAGCACATGTATGAAAAGTACCCGTTGAGAACGATGAAGAACATTTAGAGTCTGTCCTATGAATGTGGTGTTTTCCTTGACTTCTATTGAAGGCTTCTGCTTACAAACATTACTTTTTCCTTTTCAATATTTCAACAGCTCAAAACAAGAGAACAAGGTGAGGTTGAGGAGGAGACGGAACATTCCACACTACTGTCTGTGGACACCAGCGACACCTGTTTCTTTAAACCACCAGGGGCACCTACGTCAACTGCATGGCTATTGTTTTTTCGGAAAAGTGATAAATTGAAAGATTTGCAAATCAAGTAAAACTAAAAAATAATTATCTTTTTGCCTTGTCTTGCAAAGGGGTATTGTATCAAAATGTAGTTTTAAATTACATCTGCACTTCATAGCAACTTGGAGGTGAAATGGCACCTACACAGAGCACAATGTGTTCCTGTCCCAAAACAGGTATAACAGCCATAGTTATCAACATGTTGCAGTAAGTATTTTTGGTATGATCAGCTACTTAGCTTTCATTTGTACTATTATGGTGGTCGACCTCCACCTCCATGAGACTCATGAGAGACACACAAGCTTTTCACTCATCCTGCGTTGACATTGCTTCTCGCACACCTCACAAATATAAAAAGTCCAAATCCGGTAATGATCTCCTCAAGAGAATTTTATTCTGGCGTTTTGAAAAGCAAAAACATTGCTCCCAAAAGTATTTTCACACACAAATTATGATCCATAGTATTTTTTATTTGTTGTGTGTTCCTGCTGAATATCAAATACACAAAGGAGTAGTGTTTATTTTTGAGAGTGATGAGTGATTCTTAACTACTGCAACGCTTGCTGTGATTATATTTGGAGCGACGGGACGAGAGAGAGATTATTCTGTTCGGTCATCATTATCTCCTTAGAAATAGACTGCGAGTAAATGAACACTAAATGCCTTTGATCAGTGCACTTCATTTCAAAACAGTGGCGGGCTGACGGGTAAACATGTCATGCTGTGTATCTGTGTACCTGAAAAGAGTTGGGGGGACGGTAAGAGACAGAAATTAATCAGAGTTATTTTGCACACATAATTGCAATTTTACACCGTACTTGTCTCGTGAAAATGTGACGAGTGAGTCCGCTGGCTTGTTTGATCATGCTGCGTCGTTTTGCCAACACAACAAAGCCAAAGGCAATGAAACCGATTGCAGCATAACAGATATGAGAAGTGAAATGCTGCTGAGCTGTAATCAGTTCCAACATGCTTTCCCCCACATGCTGTTATTTGATAATATATCCCTCCATATCCACACAGTATAGTCAGTCATCCTTCTGCTCTTTCTGTCAGCCTGTGACTGTTTTGACTGATCTGCAGGCACATGCTCCTTGTAAACATAAGCAGCTTGCTACTATAGTGAATCCCTACATGGTGCTTTGGCAGTGGATGGACATGTTCAATCAATATAATCCACTTAACTGGGATGGACACAGATTACTTCAAGGTTAAACAACCTGGTGTCTGCTAAATGAATTGCCAGTGATATGCCAATTTGTGATATTAAAACATGTCCCATTAGCCATGTCATCACAGCATTTAGATGTGAGCAGCTATAGCAATCAGATATTTATTAGTGTTTATTTCCATGGGCGTGTGTCTCACCAGTTGTTATGATTCAAATGATATATCCTGAACCCCCTTGTACGGGAAGCAGGTGGACTTATCTGCGGCCACTTCACAGTCTTTGTGGATTTAAGCGGATGCACATTAATAGGCAGGAAAGTAGTGGGGTTGTTTAAAACCAAAACACAATGCGGCCAGGATTTGATGCCGGTAAATACTGTAAAGTCATTATGTCGCCAGAAACGGCCCCCTGCATGTGTCTGTTTTATGGCTTTTTACAGGAATTCTATAAAGACCCACTGTACGGTGTCAGTGTGCCAAGTTCTCCACTTCCTAATGACGCACGACTTGCGCGCAGAGATGGAGGTTATGTGTCCCTGCGGAGCTTTCACTAATGGACAGACAATCAGGGTTTTCTCTTTTACTTTGAAACTCGATTGTCGGGAGCGTCTCTAAACGGCCATCCTGTTAGGTCTTAAGATCACTCTTGGGATGTGAAGAAAACGCTGGCAATGTAAACTTTTGGAAAACCCCAGATGTTAAAATAAACACCAAGCAGATAAAAGCTCGTTTTGTATAGAGGACATTTATTTTTTCTTTACTGTTGGATAATGTTTTTATTTATTGGCTAATGTACCCCGTAAGGAACAAAGCATCAAAACAATGGGTTGACAGAAAGAATAAAAACAAATAAATACACTTGGATAAATCCCACTAGACTATATGATACCAGATACAAATACATTGTTAAACAACAATTCCTCGGTTTATCCACTCACACTAAACTGGTGTCTCACCTGAAGCTGCGAGTCCACACAGGACGGTGAGGAAACAGAGCCCTTTTACGCACATTGGATGGACTGTCCGATGACCAAGAGACCGGGAGTCAACTAACCAAGTGAGACTCCTCCGCCGACTCACAGTGACTGGAAACCCGGCCGATAAGTCTGTGAATCCTCTTTTGAGAGGGATAAAAACATGAAGTTACACTGAGTCCTCTCCTCCACCTTTTTCTCCAAAGACGCGTCCCAACTCGCTGCTGCGCTCATACATTTCATTTCAGCACCCTCCCACCACATTTTCGGGCGGAGTAACAAAGTCATCCACTATCCTCTCTACCCTCTTATCTCTCTCTCTCTCGCGCACACACACACACACACACACACACACACACACACACACACACACACACACACACACACACACACACACGTTAAACCCAAAGGTGGCTGATTCTTGGTCACCCAACCTGTTCTGCTGCTGCGTAAAACACGTAATGTGTAGATCCATACTCAAAGATGTTACGTAAACACATCCGCATTCTATAGACAGTGTGTGCCATGCATAATCTAACGTCTCATCTAACGCTTTGTTGTCTGATGTATCATGATACAACATAACAGAATACAATATATATCCATGCTGTGCGCTTTGACATGGTAAGTAAGACACTTACGGCATTTAATTCCTCTTTATGTGACATATTATGACTTCAAATTGAAAGATGGTTTTGATATGAATAATATCACTATGACACATCTTTAATAAATGTGCACTAATTAAAATGTGTTGACTTTAATCGTGGAATTAAATTAAAAAGCCAGTTAATTATATCAAATGAGATCGTTTAAAACCGATTAAATGGAAATTCCACATAACTAGTTATAACTAGTAATTTGTGAAGAGCTTCCTCTATAGGTCAAAAACCACAACGCAGATACTGATTGGACTACCCTGTGTTTAAAAACAAAGAGTGAGATATTGATTTGAAGGGTTCTTCTCTCTCCTGGGAGACCAGCAGAAAGTTGTACACTTCAATAGCAACTGACTGATACCAGTTTGAACCACTTGGGGGCAGAGCTGCACTTTGATGTGTGAGTCTGAAGCCTGTCAGGAAGAACTGTGCGTGACTGGGAGTATAAAAGTGCATAAAAGTTAATGTACCCTTATATTAACTTCACAAATGTGTCAGCAGTCTGTATAGTCAACCTAAAAAAAGTTTTAAAAAAACCATACAAATGCAGTTTTACTCGACAAACACGACAAATGGGAGCCAAACAGTTATTACAAAATCAGATCATCATACAGTTCCGATTGATAAAGCACATTTACTACCATCAAATATACGGAGAGAGCTAGTATACGTCTATATTTATATGTATATATACATATTTTATTACAACAAATCAGCTTAAACATTTAGATGTATTACAGTAACATGATGTATTCAGCACTAGTGTCTCATTCAAACTGTTTGCTGTGTATTTAAACTTTTATCAGGTAAGTCCCATTGTGATCTCATTTTCAAGTGAGACCTGTTATAAGCCTACATTTTAATATAAATATATATGTATAAAATACATAATATATTAAAAATATTTAATGCACATATAAGTCTTTATGTTATACATTTCTGAGCTTATAATCAAGAACCAATCTGGAATCACATAGTATTCTATACACCATACTCATTTAGTTTGACTTCATTTTGAGGTTTAAAAACACTTCCTGTGGGGCGCAACATGTGTGTGTGTGTGGTGTGTGTTGTGTGTGAGAGAGAGAGAGAGAGAGAGAGAGAGAGAGAGAGAGAGAGAGAGAGAGAGGAGAGAGAGAGAGAGCAAGAGAGAGAGGGAGAGAGAGAGAGAGAGAGCGACAGATAGACAGAGAGAGAGAGACAGAGAGAGAGAGCAAGAGAGAGAGGGAGAGAGAGAGAGAGAGAGCGACAGACAGACAGAGAGAGAGAGAGAGCGAGAGAGAGAGAGAGAGAGAGAGAGAGAGAGAGAGAGAGAGAGAGAGAGAACCAGAGAGAGAGAGAGAGAGAGAGAGAGAGAGAGGAGAGAGCGACAGACAGACAGAGAGAGAGAGAGAGCGAGAGAGAGAGAGAGAGAGAGAGAGAAACAGAGAGAGAGGCGAGAGAGAGAGAGAGAGAGAGGAGAAGAGAGAGAGAGAGAGAGAGAGAGAGAAACAGAGAGAGAGAGACAGAGAGAGAGAGAGACAGAGAGAGACAGAGAGAGAGAGAGAGAGAGAGAGAGAGAGAGAGTCGGAAGAAGAACCACAAAGGCTCCTTCTTTTCTTCTTTTTGTCTTATTGAACAGGCTGCTCGATGTTTTTTATATCGTGTAGCGGATACATTCACAAACCTGATCTACAGAGTAGAAAGCTGCAGAAACACAAAGCAGAGGTCGTCTAAAGAAAATGAACAGCATGGGTGTTCGGGCCGCGCTTTCAGTCCTTCTGCTCTTCATAGCTACCGTCAAGGCTGATGGAGGTAAATATCAGTTGTTCGTTTTAAAGTATTTTATTTGACTTAATATTTGAAAGTCATAGTCAAAATATACGACATTTAAGAGCAAATTCCCCCAATTTCATGTGTTTCACTTCTGTGCCTTAATTGCTGTTGAATACGTTTCTTTATGTTTCTGCTTCCTGTATCGTGAACTTCTTTCATTCTGATGTTTTAATTTCACTTTGTATGCTACTTAGTTGCTTGAATTTATTCTGATCACTAGTTTTTTATTCGTTTTCTTTACTGTGGGCTCTTATTTGAAACATTTAAATCTCTGTGTATGTAAGACATGAGCATGATTTAATGCACAGTAACACAGACAAAAGGCATCCTACTGTACACAAGATGAGTTCAGTCAAACCCGCCTCGGCTCTCTGATCATCCTCCTTTCTCTCCCTGGAAAGTAATGAGAAGGAAGGGTCCTGATGAAATGACAAACTAAAGCAAGTACACTGAAGTTAACTTAATATCTGTTCCTGTGTTTTACAAAGGAACGACATTCTGGAGAACAGAATTCACAATGAAATGTCCACAAAATGGGACTTGGTTCAAGAAACAAATAGATACAAACCATGCATCTGAGACGTATACACTCCAGTATGATCACACAACCAAAGGCTCATACCACTGTGAATACCTGAACCAAGACACTTCTGCTAAAACCAAATATTATTTCTACGTGAAAGGAAACGGTGAGTAAATAAAACCACGATTTCTCATGATGTGCCGTGTTGTGTTGGTTTTTCCTTAATGCTGTTCTTTGTCCTCTAGTGTGTGCAAACTGTTTTGAGCTGAACGCAGCTTTGTTTGGCGTGGCCATCGTTGCGAATATAGTGAGCACAGTGGTTGTGATGATGATCATCTGCAGTTGCACCAAGAAGAAAAGCTCAGCTGGACCTGCTCACACCCCCAAAGGTAGGAATGCACTCAAGCGTTTCACAAAGAACACAGCGTCACACTGCTTCACATAATCTGCCTCGGTTGAGTGAAAGGATGACCTAATGTCACCCTCGGACTGAAGCCCATCTTTTAGCGTTGATTCAGTACATGCTGATGTTTCATGTCGGACCTATCTGCACTTGAGAAATAGGATTGTAAGTCAATTCATGCAGCTGATGCAAATCCTGTTTCAGTTATTTTTAAGCATGTGAAGTGTAGACTCACTTTACTTCACTCGTAAAGTCATGTTGTCTGTATGCACGATCGACGTGAAAGTATGCATTGAGTCTGACCGCACAAGTGATTGGAAATATCATGCATATTTCTGTCATCATCTCATAGCACATGCTCGTCCAGGAGGCCGTGCTCCACCTGTCCCATCTCCTGACTATGACGTAGGTATTATGTGTGCACTCCATTTTCCGATGCATTTTACTTTTGCATTCAACAGACTGTTTGAAATAAGCATCGTCCTAATCTTCAATGTTTCCAGCAATGATTATAAATAATCAAACGTAATAGCTAGAATAGTTACAGGAGTTACAGGAGTTAGATGAGAAGATGCTTATGGATGGTTAGCGTAGCTTAGCATAAATAGTAGGAGCAGGGAAACAGAGAGCTCTGCCTACGAGCACCTGCAAAGCTAACATGTTATATATCAGTTGTTTAATCTGTAAACATTAAGCATTGTGCTTTTTAAGACTCCAGGAAGTCACAATGCCGGGAAAGAAATAGTCCAGAACATCTATTCCCCCAGATGTAGAGTAAACAAAGTACATTTTCTAAATCAATATACTGAACATAATTGAAAATCTTCTTTCTATTAGTTTACTAATTCCCCTGGAAGCCAAGTGTGATGTTGGGTTGTATCGTGCATCCTAATATTACCATTTTAAAACCTAAACGCTGGTTATGTCTTCTTTTGGCAGCATCTAAACCCTCACACTCGCTCCCAGGACGCTTACGATTTCCTGAACAGGACGGGATAGAAACAGGTCACCTGACTGCGCCAGGTCACTGGTCTACAGGCTGCACGGACGAAGGAAGACATTCGCAAAAGACCAACATGGACGTCAATCATGTTCCTCGTAGAATGCAAACACTGGCTTTTGCTCTCTTGGATTTATTGGGTCGCTTAACCCAAATATATGGCAAAAAAACAACAACTAATATTCTCAGTTACTCCTGTATCATAAAGCCAGGCAGTGTAGTTTAGGTTTCATTTGTCCAGGTATTCTGCCGCCAACATGCATCCTTTAGAGGTAAACGGCATTTAGTTTGTGGTGCTCACAGTATTTAAAAATAACAATGAAAAACTAATTAGGGACTTCTTTCTTCTGAAAGAACCCTAACCCTAACCCTAACCCAAATATATGGCAAAAAAACAACAACTAATATTCTCAGTTACTCCTGTATCATAAAGCCAGGTAGTGTAGTTTAGGTTTCATTTGTCCAGGTATTCTGCCGCCAACATGATCCTTTAGAGGTAAACGGCATTTAGTTTGTGGTGCTTACAGTATTTAAAAATAACAATGAAAAACTAATTAGGGACTTCTGTCTTCTGAAAGAACCCTAACCCTAACCCTAACCCAAATATATGGCAAAAAAACAACAACTAATATTCTCAGTTACTCCCGTATCATAAAGCCAGGCAGTGTAGTTTAGGTTTCATTTGTCCAAGAATTCTGCCGCCAACGCCATCCTTTAGAGGTAAACGGCATTTAATTTGTGGTGCTCACAGTATTTAAAAATAACAATGAAAAACTAATTAGGGACTTCTTTCTTCTGAAACAAATAGTCCCCTTAAAACTGTGTATGTTATTCCCAACCTGAGGGTACTTCTGCAGTCACCAGAGGGTCAGTGGATGGATCGTGTAGCACAGATTATTAAATTTAAAAAACATTTGAATTATGAATAGATAATATATTTACATATTTGTGTTCGTGAGGAAAGTAAACGCACACATTGGATTATTAATTTGCGTGATGCTAATCAGTTTTAATACTTAATAAAAGTGTTGGTTGTGTCTAGTTAGCAGAAGGCCGTCCGAAAAGTAAAAGTAATAATAATAAATGACGACAATGAATGAATGCAAACTTGATGAAATATTACTCGAACAATAAAGACATCGCATCGGCCCCATCGAGGGGAAGCGGTAAAATGAAGGGTGCTTGAGACCTGGCAGGGCTGTGCGGGACAAGGGAAACACAAAAGTAAAAAATCTAAACATTTTAAATGTTATCTTTTAATACTGTGAGAACCACAAACTTATTTCTATTCATGTGTGTTGTATTCATGTGGAGGCACAAATAAAACCCGAGCTATCTGCACGGCTAGATAGCATTAGAGGTAAGTGAGAAAACGTGTTTTGTTTTTTACATTTTCTTTCTTTTTAAATAGAGATAATTATTGTACATATAATGATCTGTTTTCTTTCACACGTATTCTGGTTTTAATTAAATGATGTGTTTAAGCATTGAGGTAGTTGATGGTGTTGCAGTTCAGAGGCGTTCCCTCGTGTTTGTCAAAGGGAAAGAAACCAGTACAACATCTCTGTAATAAACATATCATTGAATTTACCAAACAAATGTCACATTATCAGCTTTGTAAAGGTAGAATTTATTAGCACAGCTGCTGTACTGGATTGCATTAGATTGTACAGGTGTACCTAATAAAGTGGCCACTGAGTGTATATATCTTTTTTTGATAGTGTAGGCCTGCTGACCCTTTAATATAAAATATTGTCGGAGAGTATAAATCACAATAATGTCATAAATAAAAATCATATTGTCATTTCAAAAAGAGAGAGATGCATGTTGTGTGTACATACTGTATGTTTGTGTCATTATAAGTTGTGACTTGTAGGTAAAGTTTGTCACACATGTAAAATGCTTCTTGTTCATCACATCAGCTTGTTTCCTGTTTCTTTTCTTTTCTTCGTGTTCATTCTAATCTGCTGCAGCGCTGTAATGGACACACAGGTGTCACTAATAAATAAACCACAGTCACCACAGTTTCACAGTTCTTTTTTGACTCAGGGTTGAAAACAATGATGAGATGCTTCTACAGATATATATATATATATATATGTATGTACACGCTATTCGCAAAGCCGCAACTCATATCCGTAGCACACCCACAAGCACACGATCACCAACAATGTGTCTTCACGGTTAGAGTCTCTCTTGTGTGAGTGACATGGCGCGCTGTCTTTGGAAACATCTGACATAATTCTGAAACTTGTGCATTCGATGCATAACATGTATTTTATGCGCACAATGGAAATGTTGTGGCATGTTTTGGCCTTCTGTTTGTACAACTGTGCTTTTTCCCAGCAGTGACTAAGCACAGCTGGAACTGAAAGTGAGAAAGATTCTTATTAATGCAGACTGCTAATGATCGATAAGTTATACTGCGTGCAGCTCCGAGGTGAAGTGTTTAGTGGAAATACTCCCACACTTACTGCTCAGTTATCTTGGCGTAACATCAGCTGTATGTTTATACGAGAAAGACACAAAGAGGTAGGAGGGGGACCGGGGTGGGGGTGCTCCTTTATCTGACTCTCTTAAGTGAAGTCAAACCATATCCCCACATCTGCTCGACAGCCATGCGCGAACGTAGACATCTGTGCACGCGAGTGCGTGAAAGTGTGTGCACGTGCACTGTGTCAGAAGTTGGTTGCGAGTGTGGGGGGGTTGTGTTTCTTCATTGCTTGATCTCTCTTCTCTTCCTCAGGTGAAAAAAAAGAAATAAAAATGCTTGTTGTTGCAGCTTTGTCACAGCAGCGTGAAGAATAGGGCAGAAGACTCCGAGCAGCGATGAAAGAATTTAAGATATAAGAATATCTGACAGGGGGGGGAGCTTCCCTTTGATCTCTCCTCCTCCTCCTCTTCCTCTTCTTCATTATGACCTTTCTGTCTCTTTACTCTTGTTGTGTAATCCTTTCCATCTCTCAGTGTCCCTCTGTTTTCACCTATTCATGTATTTGGTGCAACAGACTGAAATAGACCTCTGAAAGACTCTCACCTTTACAGAACGCTAATGAAAGCATCGATAGCAAGGGGGGGGGGGGGGGGGGAAGTATTCAGATATTTATGTACCAAATCAACAATCTAAAAATACTAAGAATACAATTAAAAGAACTTTAATTAATTAAAAGTGCAGATCATCGTCACTTAAAGTTATCATCCTCAAGATTTGTGATTTGGCGACACCTGTGGTTACTGCGGGTAAGACTGTGTGATTTCATTCGACACGTAAGGTAAAGAAAATGGCCGACTCCACGATAGAGACATTTACAGAATGTAAATACATGGAAGGGAATTATAAATGGTATCAAAAATGGTTTTGGACTTCTTAGAAATCTTGAGGATTGTCACTTTAAAGTATGAAATATATAAGAATGTGTTTTTTGTGCATGTTACTGTTGTAGCTGGTCAAAGCAGAGTAACTCTACTGTAATATACAATATACACCTCTCCAAGTAGACACAACTTCTTTAAGGGGTCACAAAACTTAACCTGGTGGGAGCTATTGCTTTAAACTTAAACAGTGTGTTGTGTAAGCTTATAATAAACTAGTAATCATAAAAGCACAATATTTACATGTATTGCCTGAGTACAATAGTCTACTTGTTTAAATGTACTTAATTACTTTCCGACACGTTTTTATTCCGCAATTATTTTATTTTGCAATGTAGATGCTTCATTTCCATGATATGTTGTACGAGCCGTACTTACAGTATGGGGAGAGAAAAACACATGGACAAAAATATCACATATGTGTGTCAATTAAAACGACTGATAAACACTTAACTATGACGTCCAGTTCAGAAGTCACTCATTACGTGAGGTCTAATAAGAGCAGCATCTTACAGGCATGGTGTCAATAAATGATAAGATAAAAGCTAAAACAGTATCATAAAGAGCAAATGACATGACGGGATGAGCGACAGCCAATCACAGATAAAAGACTTTTCCATTCTGCAGAGGACACGTGGAGAGAACGCCTTCAATTGGGGGGCTGGGGTCTTCTGTTGTTCGGCATGTCATATATGTCTTTTTGTCGATTTTTCAGGGGCTGAGGGAGAAACAGAGGGGTAAAGGAAGCGAAGTGTCATTTATCATTTCATTCTAAAAATGTGATAATCACATATGTCCATTAAAATCCTCCCACGTTTCATCTCACCTGGTAGTGGTCATCGGGAGCACTGCTTCTGCCACTATTTGGGACCAGATGTTGTCTGTCAGAGCCTGAGGATAAAAGTATTGATAATATTAATATAACAAATAAACAAGGGACAAACAGATTCTAATCTGATTATATCTATTTTAATTAATAAGCTTTGTGATTAGGAATATTTTGTATTTGTGTTATTTAAAGCTGGAACCGCCATTTCTTTTCATATTTAAGTACATTTTACTGCTATGCCTGTTGGAATTTATATTTAAGTTATTAAATGGTGAATGCCATGATTTCTTTCTTGGGTGTTTTTTTTTTTAGTTAAACTATAAATCTTATGCCCAGAGTTAATGAAGTAGTTGAAGAGATTGTCTCTGAATTGATCTATTAAGTATTTAACACGGACACCTGACTCTCTCTCTCTCTATAGTAGATAGAGAGGGAGAGATAGAGAGAGAGAGAGAGAGAAAGAGAGAGAGAGAGAGAGAGGGATAGAGAGAGAAGAGAGAGAGAGAAAGATGAGAGAGAGAGAGAGAGAGAGAGAGAGAGAAAGAAGAGAGAGAGAGAGAGAGAGAGAGAGAGAGAAAGAGCGAGAGAGAGAGATAGAGAGAGAGGAGAGAGCGAGAGAGAGAGAGATGGATATAGTGAAGGATATATGTACATATAGATAGAGATATATAAATATATAGAAAAGAATTATATAGTAATATATATAGATATATAATATATATATATATATATATATATATAAATAGATATATAATATATATATATATAAATATATATATATATATATATATCTATATATATATATATATATATAGATATAGATATAGATATATAAATATATCTATATATATATATATATATATATATATATATATATATATATAGAGAGAGAGAGAGAGAGAGAGACAGAGAGAGAGAGAGAGAGAGAGAGAGAGAGAGAGAGAGAGAGAGAGAGAGAGATACACAGACAGACAGACAGACAGACAGACAGACAGACAGACAGACAGACAGACAGAACAGGTTTTACTTTTCTTGACGGAGGTGATTGGACCGGCCCGAGTCTGAGACACAAGGAGATAGACAGCCACTCCTATCACAATCGTAGCCACCACGTCTCCTACAGCCATTCCCACTATTGAAGCCATGTCTATCTCTATGCAGTCGTCACATGCTGGACACACACACACACGCACACACACACGCACACACACACACATACACACGCAAGCACACACACAGAAGTATGATTACTGTCAAAAAAACCTGTAGTTACTACGGTATAAATGCAAGTAATACAAATAGAAAAGTACACAAACAACTCATAGTAACGTACAAAATGAGTGCAAGACACAAGTAATGCTGCAGAACTTACTCCGATATTTCACAAAGATCTTTGGTCCAAGCTGAATGCTTCCATCAGCACTGGACACAGCACATGTATACTCTCCTGTGTTCTCATCGTCGTATTTCAAAGTCTCAATTCTATCACCATTTTTGTTTTGAATTTGATTGACATCCCCGCAGGACAGCTTAATTCCCGCAGCGACATTGGCAACTTTTATCTCAGGTTCTGTGTAGGAAAACGACAGATTTTAACATCATTTCACACGTTATGATGGAACCTTATTGAAGTGTTAAAGCAGCGTTCTTACCTTCAGCACAACCGACAGGTGCTGTGGGAGACATTTGGAAAGAAACATGTAAACATTTACTTTAATGAAACTGGGAAATAATTGCTACTAAATAATAAAAGGGTACTTCTCTTCTTAAGTGATGTAACTTTATGTTTATGTTTAAATCAGGAAAGAGGCTTACCTGTAAGTGTCAGCAGCAGCAAACTGGCAGGCAAAACCAACAACGTTTTCATCGTGTGTTTACTCTGAGTTCTGCTGATGATAGAGATGATTCAGATGACTGTTAGTAAGAGGAAGCACGCAACATAACACAGGAACTGCGCCATTTTCTGCTCTCTGTCAACCATTTTATTCAATTTATTGTAGCAGATAACGGATGATGAAAGACAACTTTTAGGTGCGTTTGCGACAAAATCAATACAATACAAACTTTAACTTTGGATTTAGTGGATTTTACCTAAATAAATTGTATTATTTGGTCTCCATCAAAGCATGCTCAACACAGTCTGGTGTTTTTCAAAATTCAATTTTATAAAGCAAATGCAGGATTTTAAAGAAAGTACTGACCTTGAAATAAAGAGCTGCTGTGTCCCTGCTGCCAAAGCATCCAGTCTCCGTCTGTTGAAGTGTCTCTCTGTGTGTGTGTGTGTGTGTGTGTGTGTGTGTGTGTGTGTGTGTGTGTGTGTGTGTGTGTGTGTGTGTGTGTATCCGTGCGTGCGTGCCTGCATGCGTGGGAAGTGCGTCGGAAGTGAGTTTGATTGGTTTATTTTCCGTCTCAGGCTTTGTTGATTTCTACATCTGGAGGACTCTCTCTCTGTGTCTCTGTGGCTTCCAGCAAATGACTCTGGTGGAATATACCAAAGTACAATAACACCAGTACATTATTTGACAGCTGTAGTTTACAAATTGAGATTTTACATACATAACAATATGATGGTTTTATCATATGATGCACTGATATAGATGAAACTACTCAAACACTATAGAAGATAAGACTGAAGCTCCAAATTGACAAACTGCAACGATCAAGTTCTACTCGAACATTATTCCACCAGCATAAATAACACAATAATATAATATAATCAATGTAGGAGAAGAGAGTTTACTTTGCTAATAATACTTATACTCGTACAAATTAGTGCAGGACTTTTATTTGTAATGGAATATGTTTTTACAACTACTCTGAATCCTTCCTCCACTGCTGGATTGAAATGAACCTGGTATGTTATATTTAGTACATTGTCACCAGACTTTATATTATTGTTACGCATGTTCGTGGAGTTCAAATATTAGCTGAAATGTCTAACTTCCTTTTGAAGGTGTAGCTCCATGTGGTAAAACAAAGACAACAACGAGTGTTCAGGTTAATATTTGAATTCCCTGCGTGTTGTGAATGTTTGTGCCGCAGCGTGTGACAGACTGCATTCCCTGATGAGCACAGAAGAAGCAGCAGAGAGATGTTCCCACAACACGACTCTGCTTCCTGTCTACAGAGAAAGCCACAACATTCGTGACCTAGAGCAAACACCTGGCGCACACACACACTAAGTCAAACACGAAGACGTGCATTATTTATCCCTTGCATCTGCTATTGTAAAAAAAAAGAGAAAGCCAAATGCTTCCACCATCACGCAACACACACTCATCACTAGAACCATGTCAAAAACACTCAACACCCTCATGACTAACAGAAAGTCCTCCATGTTTCCATCTTATAAAGCACCTTAGAGCGCCCCCTGGTGAGCGTCAACAAAACCACAACACAGCGTATACTTCATACAATTTCAATATTATCTTTATTAGACGTCCTCTTTTATACACATATACATACAAATATACAGCACATGACATGTCACATGTCCATATACAAATACATTCTCTATAAATATGTGCCATCTTATTTGGATATTATTGGTCAAATTGTAAAATCTCACTTACAATACATGATCTCGGACATTCTGGTGTTAGCATAGAACAATTAATGCATTCCAATATTGCAACAGAGGGCAGGAGGACATCATGAGCATGTGGTTACAGGAGGAGATCATGTCCAAACATACAGAATATGCACAGTTATATGTAGAGTTCATACTTGTTGAACATTGAGACAACACATCAGGGGTGATATGGACCAGAGCCCTTGATTCAGAGAGACGACGACAACATCGAGACTTTTGCTTCGTGAACAAGAAATTCCAGTTGATGGATGAACTTGAGAGACAGTGTTGGTACTGTATGGAATAAACAAAGATAGTTTCTGGTTTCTGGTCATACGGGTCCAGCTTGAAGGTGACTGATGATTGGTTGAAGAACTGACTGGCAGTTGCTCTGTGCTTCCTCTTGGACAGCTGCACCGTTGGAAGTAGTTATGCATGCATGTAGTGTATGTGTGTGTGTGTGTGTGTGTGTGTGTGTGTGTGTGTGTGTGTGTGTGTGTGTGTGTGTGTGTGTGTGTGTGTGTGTGTGTGTGTGTGTGTGTGTGTGTGTGTGTGAAGTCAGAGCCAGATCTCCTCACTGCTTGTGCTGCTCACTTTATAGATGTAGCCCACCATCGGATATCTGGCAAAACCTGGAAATCATCAGGGGGGGGGGGGGGGGGGCATACAGGGGGAGCACAAAGAAATAAAGCACTCACCGCAGTTCCTCCACATTGAATCTCAAGTGTCATGAAAAATGCAGCAGTATCGAAGTGTATTTCTCTGACCTCTGGCGGCGTAGGCTAAAGACAGATCTTCCTCCTCCTCTTCCTCTTTCTTCTTCCCTCCCACACTGATCTGCTGGGCGGCCTCTCGGGCTTCCAGAAGTGATGCGAGAAGGATGGAGGACACATCATAATGCAAAAGAGATGCATGGAGTTTTGAGGGATTGTTTTTGGGGAAATACAAACGTTTCGCTGCAGATGAGAAGATTGATGCCCCTCCATGTTTGGAGAGTGGTCATCAATCTTCTCATCTTACTTTGCCAAGAAAGCAGTCGTTTCCAAACATGTCGCACTATTTAGCAGGGACAGCAGTTCATAAGGCCTTAATCCAGCCCGTAGTGAAACCACGTGTATCCATGCGTAGTTACAAGTCAACATCAGATGCTTGCTTGGCAGGCAAGTAAACTTCTGGGCTCTCTACATTTCTGTCGTATATCAGAATTGTTACTCTCCATATATGTGTTGCTTGACTGTCAAATATTTTATTTTGCATGTTCATCTGACATGATATGAACTGACTAAAAGACTCCATGATTAACGTCAACAGTTTCCCCTACAAGTGGGAACACATTTGCTCATAA
Organism: Cottoperca gobio; assembly: GCF_900634415.1. Classification (NCBI taxonomy): domain Eukaryota; kingdom Metazoa; phylum Chordata; class Actinopteri; order Perciformes; family Bovichtidae; genus Cottoperca; species Cottoperca gobio. Next base: position 6,783,606 of record NC_041367.1, read on the forward strand.
CAACAATTTGAGCCGCAATTCGCATTTCACACCAAAACGGAAGTTTGTCGCTCACTTCAGATTTCAGCATGCACGGCCCCCCCCCCCCCAATGTAAGACGCTCAATGTTGCCAACCTTTAGCACTAAGCATTGATTGTGAAAACAACTGGAATATTTGTATTGATTGGTGTTAATTGACTGATTTATGTTTTAATTTGACTAATAAATTAATTAAATTCAGCAAAACATAACATATCATCTCATGGGTTCACAAGTTCCCTAATTGTATTTATGGCTTGAAAACTTACAGTAGGAGTATTTCTATGTTTCTAAATAGTCAATGTCACACAGTCCATATCGATATGTTTTATATACTACATTTGCAGATACATAAATGTCTCTAAGTATATGTTATACTCATGTCTGCCCTGAGGGTGTTTTGTCTTCTTAAACTTCTTAAATTTGTACCTTTTCTCAAAGTGTTGAGGTCGTTGAGCTGCATGTTGGAAGGAAGAGACATGTTCTCTCTGGGGATGTACGTCTTATCAGCTTTCTCTGGTTTGAGATTAGCAGAGTCACTGTGCAGGAAATATGGAGGAGAGATATACAACTTGGATTAGACGTGTTATTGGTCTACACTGTCTACAGGATGGACATCAAATATTCATTAGAGCACAAAAATGCTTTCATCAGTGTTTTCCTTCCAATCCACCAATGATGCTGACACAAATTATTAGATGCGGGAATAGGTGTGTGATTTATGCTAAGCTAAGCTAACTGGCCACTGGCTGTAGCTTCAAATTTAGTAGGCAAGGCACTTTCCCCTAAATTTGACCAATTACCAGGATCACACCTCAATTCCGGTATCCAACGACAGACTTTATTTACCTTTTCTTGGTCATCAGAATCTCCACTGGCTCATCTGTAACACAATACAAAGAGTTCTATTATCCTGCTGAATAAGTACAATGCACAATGCTACAGTCACACATTTCCCAGCTGACTTGCTCACTACATGCTCAAACACACTCTAGTCTCACCAAAGGACTTGCTCTTGTTTTTTTGCATGAGGCAAAGAACAATCAGACTGAGGATGAGGAGGGCCATGAAGGCCATAGCGCCACCAGTCACTATTCCCAGCATGGGCACCTCCACACGAGACTGCAGGAACTCTGGAGAGAGAAGGAGAGAGAGAGTTAAAGGAATAGTTTCATATTTTGGGAACGATGCTTATTTGCTTACTTACAGAACGTTTAATGAGAATATTGATACCATGTGTGTGGCTACAGCTAGGAGATGGTTAGCTTAGCATAAGAGAGACCTTGGTTTCCCTTTTACCATCACTGACCTGCCAGTGTGAGGTTGCTCTGCGCCGTTCCCACACTGTTGCTGACGTTCAGCGAGATATTCCCTGCTAGGCTACCGAGCGAGACCTTCAGGGTGTGATTGGTCAGCCAGGGGTAGCTTTGCGAGTCCAGGATGAAGAAGTCGGAGGTGTTGGCCACAAGCTGGCCGGACTGGTCCACGAAGGTGATGGTGGCAGGCGGGTTGGACCGTACCAAGGCGAACAGGACCAGGGAGAGGCCAGGGTCTAAGGTTTCACTGTAGTGGCCGTTCAGCCTGAGGATCTCTGGCTGAACTGGGAGACGGAGCAGAGGAACAACTTTATTCAGTGCATCAACAGAAACTACCAGGGTCCACTTACAATCCTGTAATATTTCACACAGACTCACACTGGACATTGAGTGTGACCGTGGCATTGTAGCTCTCTCCTGTCCTGGGGTTTGATGCGACACACACCAGCTCCCTGTCCCACTTCCTGGCTCGCAGAGAGAAGGTGCTGTTGTGATGGGTCCCAGGTCTCATGACCTTAGAATGTTCATGCAACGTCATCACCAGGCGCCTATGGTTGGGCAGTGGCTCTCTCTGCTGCTCCCCGTTCAGGTACCATGTTAGCAAAGGAGGGGCCCGGGGATCCCAGCCGTCCGATTGGCAGTTGAACCAGTGTGTTATGTTCTCCTGCAGTGTCACAGCCGCTTGGTGCCGCCCGTCAATTTTGGAGGCGGGTTCAATTGCACCTGCGAGTAAAGGATTAGACTGGGTGTGGATATAGTAGGACTTTGTGGGCAAAACATAACACATTAAAACATTTACATTTTTATCTAGCCTGAAAAAAATATTTTTTGAAATGTATGACATTATATGAAAGTGTCGCTCAGCCAAATAGTACAAGTTAAAGGAATAGGTTGAAATTTTGGGAAATATTGATATCACTCTCATATCTGTCGGTTAAATATGAAGCTACAGCCAGAGGCCAGTTAGCTTAGCTTAGCCCAGAGACTGGGAGAAGGAGCAAACAGCTGACATGACTGTCAAAATGAACTAAATCTTCAAACCAGCACCTTTAAAGTTCACTAGTTTACACATTATTTCTAATTTTCCTTAATCTATACATAACCAAAGGATAAACCAACACTTACAGGAGGGGTTACATGCTGGGCTATTTATCGGCAACTAGGGGAGAATCCAGGAGCCAAGCTGACTGTTTCTATCTTTATGACCAAACACCATCGCCATTAAAATAGGTGCGGTGCAATAACCTTGAGGTCATTTTTGGTTGAATTCCAATCAAGCAAAAGGAGCACATCATGTAGGTAACAGTTGCAGTGTCCCTTACCTGTCCAGGATAAGGCCAGTGTGTGAAGGAACACGACAGCAGAACCCGATGCCCACCTTCTCACACACTTCATACTGGCCCAATGGAGCAGTGCACACGCTTACACATCTACCTGCTTGGAGGAGAAATTACATATAGACAATTGCTTGTTCATAATGGGGTTCTGTCAATCATCCTGAGGAATATCTTAAAACATAAAAACTATCCACATGGCTCAGTTCCCCAACTGGGGGGTACATGAGGACAAAAGGTTTTGGTTTGTGATTCTGGTGAATTCACCCTTTAAAAAGGACAAATGTATTCTTGTTAAGTGAGATTAAGGTGCAGATCTAAAGAAGCAGACAGAGCTACAGAAATTAAACTTTCAATGCAATGCAAGAGAAAAACACAGCACACAAGACACAAACAGACAGTCACATGCCTCTCACTCATAATCCACTGCCTGGTTGGCTTTGTTTTGCAGACTTGCCCCATCATCACTACAAGACAAAACATTCACAGGCCTGCTTGGATCGACGGGGATTGTGCACACGCTCATACAGTGAGTGTGGGGAATGAGTAATGTCTAGTGTTTGCTTGCTTGCAATCTGGGTCATGTGATATGTGTGAGCACTTCGGAAGAAAGCAGGAACTCAGCCATTAAGAAAACACGAATAATCCCACTAATATGGAGACGACCAAGAACATTCTTTTTTGGCACGCATGATAGAATTACAGATCTTTACCCTCAGGTTGAGGGGTGCTGGGATTACACTGACAATCAAAGCAAGGGGCTAAACATTACACAATAGGTCTCCACATACTGCACGTTGCAAGGCTGCATGCATGCATTTTAATGTATGTATAAAGATGTGTGCACTTAAATACAGAAAGAATGCCCTCTACAACACACACACACACGCACACACACACACACACACACACACACACACACACACACACTATTACCTCAGCCCTTTGTGCAGACGCTGTTGTGATTCAGCCTGCTGGAGCTCCATGGCAGCGGAGGTGGAGAGGAGGGAGAGTGAAGGATGGTGATAACAGCGGAGAGATGAGAGGCAGTCCTCCCTGACTCAGTTGCTTTCCCATCTGCGTAGACTCATACACTTTTACACATACACACACACACACACGGCTCTCTGCAGGGTACAGCAGTTCTAGTAGCAGCGTTCACTAGCTGGTAGGGGCTGGCTGACGCAGGCAGTCAGGAGGAGAGTGGGAAGGGAGGAGGGGATAAGAGAGGGAGAGAGAGAGAAAAGGAGCGGGCAGCTGAGGAGATGGAGAGGAGGAGGGAGAGAAGAAGAGTGTGAAGGCAGGGAAAGGAGTCGAGAAAGAGGAGAGTGGGCACAGAGTTGAAAAAGAGCCGATGTGGGAGAGGAGAGGATGCACAGGCTAGAAGACTAGAGAAGGAGCTCTGTCTAAAACATCAACCTTCAACAATGGACTACATGGAATTGTGGTGGATAAAGGAGAGTAAACTGTCAGTTTAGAGGGATAAACACATCTCTTCCTGTCATCCGGCATGCTCAAGTAACCCCTGATATACAAACGCAGACACTATACATGGCTCACAGTGTCTGAGCTCAACTTACTTCAGACTGAAAAGCCTCTGCAGTGCAGCTGTACAGACCTGAGCAGCAGCATGCAGAGCACTGCAGCCAAAAGGCAGACAAAAAAAACAAGCTCATAGAAAGGTACATGTCCTTTGTTAATGCCAGAATTCAAACTTAAATCACTCTTTAGGAATTACTCCCAATTTAGTTCTATCCAATTCCCTCGTAATGAAACTGCTATTCACTCGAGGAAACTCTGACCTTAAAGGAATATGTCAGGCACAAAATGATCATTTATTTATCAATCACTCACCTTGAATGCCTCGCAGTGAAAAAAGCAGAGAAGCGTTTACAAACTCTCACGCGACTCGTGCACTATAATCCAAGTCTCATGTGTCCAGTCGTACGCTCACTACTTCCAAACAAATGCATTTTCAATAAAACCATACTATTTAAAACACTTCAACCGCATAAACAGTCTCTAACTTGTGCAGGCGTGCTACAATGGAGGCATGCGAGAAAAACAGAGTTTTCTTGAAGAACTCAAGGTCACACAGGGTCAGTCATTGATAAGCAAATGTTCATTTTATGTAAGAAGTATTCTTTTAAGTGCTTGGAAATCTGGTTTTGATGAGAAAGCCAAAAAGCTATGCATCTATCAAGTACTCTATATCCTTTCTCTATAACTTCAAACATCTGTGGATGAAGGTTAGGAGACATCTTAATGATTTTAAAACTAGACCCAGTATTGCTGCATTGTAAACACATACAGGTAACATTCTGCTGACAGGACTGTTTGTTGGTAGACATTAACAGGTAACGCTGCTGCATTAAGCAAAGACACACGTTCACCTTTCAGTGACACAATTAATGAAACTTGAAAAACACACACACATTGGTATCAGCATATATGTTGTCAGTCGATTAGAGGGAATTGCAGTACAAAAAGTAGATTTGTGGTCATTCAGAAAGTGTCACTATGATATAGTTCAGCCACTAGAGAGCACTGACATGTTGATTTGACAGTAAAATGTCCCAGTGTGCATGTGACACCACTGGTTCCCAAACTGGGGCTCATTACCCACACCAGGAGTCGTCATAGCATCACGGGGGCTCACAAGGCCTACTTTATTTTAAAGGGTAAGACCACAGATCTCAGGATTACATTAATTTATGTGAAAAAAAATCAGCAGATTAATCAATAATAAAAATAGCTATGAAATTAAACATGTCTGAAAGGTGTAAAAACAGATGGAAAATTAGAAAGAAAAACAAGCATTGTCCCATGGTCTCCCAGTGATATTGTGACAGCCTAATAAAGTTTTGAAATCTGCACAATAATCATGACTCCAGACACGCCTGTAGCAGGTGACACAAAGACACACAAAGTCATGACCTTTTTAAATTATTTCTTTATTTATATATATTTATTTATCCATCTCAGTTTGGTTGATATTCTTTTTAATCATTGTTGTTGCACTTTAGTATTTTTGTACTCAACAGAAATGAACATAAAAAAAAAAAAAAGGACAAAATGAACCAATAGAAAAAAAGAAAAAGAAATGAACCTAAGAAACAGGAGTAGAGCAGAGCTGGTTTGCCGAGCAGGGAGGCTGGGATGGAGAGAAAAGACGAAGGGAAGGGATGGAAAAGTTAAGACGGAAGAAAGTGGGGGAGAAGGGTCAGTCTCATCAGGCAGAAGTGTGTGAAGCAGGTCTCCCCTCCCCTTTACCTCTCCGTCATCGGCAGTGCTTTCCATTCAAGCTGTCCCTTCCTGCGTGCCTCTGCTCTTTCCCTTCCCAACATGAATCTGAAACAACAGCTCTGGTCACAACATAAGACAAGGTAGAGCCTCTGGTCTTAATTTTAGAGTTTCTATCCTGCCGTGGGACAACAGACATGCAATGCCTTCCATTCCAGCAGTTTCCTCTCCAACACCCACAAAGTGTCTCACTTCTGGCTCGGTGTAAACAATGAAAGAAAAAAAAAGGAGGACAGATCTGAAAAGAGGAATGAGGGAATACCGAGATGGAAAGGAAACGAGCTTCTTCTGCCCAATGAGACACCGACTCAGTATGGGGAAAAACAGAAAGCGGATAAGAGTTAATTTTCATGACTCCATCATACTTCACTGTTAACTTCTGTTTGCACTCTCTTTTTAGAGATTCTCATTTAGCTGATTCAGTCTGCTCTGAAGGGGAGCGAATGTTGGTAAACAGGAAGTGACAGGGTGCGAATGGAGAGCCCAGGCGCTGCATGACACCATCTACAGCTCTCCTCTCAGATGTATATAGCATTAGGAAAAGTCAACCGTGCAGCCAGATGTTGTGACATCTGGCCAGCATGAATACGTACAAGTGGAGCTTTATTCTTTGCACCACAGTCTCTTGCTGGCCCAATATAGACTCAGTATATAGGAGGATAAATAGAAGCCAAACGATCAAATTAAATTTAAGAAGAGGGAGGGTCAATCTTCTGCTGTGGTCCCCAGTGTGCTGTAGCCTCCATCTGGCTGTGCTTGAGCCTGACTCAGCTTAGGGCACAGGCCTTGGTAGATATGTTTAAGATGGGCACACCCTGCATTGCTCTGGCCACAACCTTGTATTCCTCTGCTGTGTTCAAGTCCAAATCAAGCTGTTCCTTCCTATGGTTACCTCCGAAAAATGTTTCCCTTTGAATGTTTGAAGGTGTGTCTAGATGTATCCAACTACAACAAGATCCATTAACTGTTCATGAAACGCAGTCTTCACCTCCTCCGATCTTTCCTTCCAGGGCCGAAACGACATGAGTTAAAGAAAACCAAAAAGGAGGGCGAGGAGGTCGAGTCGTAGTTTCCTCACTGGTTGCCATAGTAACAAGCTTAGCCTGGGAGGAGGCGCCGTGTCCGTAAGGCGTCGTCCGATCAGAAGCCAATGTAGTAAAAGATGGCCGGAGGATCACAGCAGATAGGTAGGGCAGCGAGACACAGGAGTGGGTTTGTTCATCTCCACACTTGGGATGTTTAGGATGATATGTCAGCTATATTACAAGTTATTCCCTTGGTGTTTGTTTTGTCTCTTTTTTTTTTTTTTGAATGTCAAGTCTCTGTAGCACCCGAACCAACCCAGACAAAGACCAAAGCCTGACCCTGTATAGCCTGCCACAACTGCCCCGTTAACAGAAAACAGGCCCAACATCAACAAGAATGACAGTCACAACATCGATTGAAATGATACTTTAAAAAGCAACACAAAAATAATTACTCTCCTCTTATTCAAGTGTCTCGATATAATAATATTAAAACAAATAAGAACAATCTTTTTTACGACACAGAAAGATCGTCTCTTCTCTCTGTCCTCTTTTGGCTAGAAATCTCAAGATTCATAAAACAAACAAAAAGAAAACATTTTTGAAGACATCCAAAATACAAATGTTAAACAATACCAATATAAAAAAAAGCCTCCCCAACATCTAAAAACAAAAAGAAAGTAACAAAAAAGAAAGTATTTGATACAGAAGTTGCAATAGCGTTCTATACATGGCATCACTGTACAAGGAAAGGAGCAAATGTCTGGTAAAACTACCCACAATGCAATACACTGTTACTGACATGGGCAAGGAGGATGGAGCAAAGGGGGTAACCCAAGGTAGGGAAAGTTAGAAGGGGGGGGGGGGAGAGTGGATTTTAAAAGCGGGATAACAGCATGACAGAGCGAGGAACTGCAAAGAGGGCTGGAAACAGACAGAGAGGGGATAGCTTGAACCGAAAGTGCAGAATTACTTAAGTAATCAAAGAACAATGTTGTCTTCCTTGCAACACAGAACTGTTTTCCTTTAATAATAATAATAATATTCATTATAATAAAACCTCTTTTACAGAAAACAGTAATAACAATAAGAGTAACAATATTGAACATAATGCCTACATGGACATTAGCCGTAGAAATGAATTTTAAAATTAAAATTAAAAATAAAATGAATGCCAGAACAATTAAGAGAAAAGAAAAAACACAATGAGAGAGCTGGTTTGTCCTGTGCGATGTCACTGAGCTCCATCTTTGGAGAGAGCGGTTTTGTTGCCCAGTTGGAGCCTGACCCAAAACTGCCGCCACCGGGCCGAAAAGGGGCCACCGCTGCTGAGATCTCAGCCCGCTCCGGAATGATCTGCTGCAGGACAGCAGGAGGGTGGAGAGATGGAGGAGCAGACTGAACCTCACAGACACCTTTCCCCTCCGCTCACCTCTTCTCAGTCATGCACACACACACACACACACGCACGCACGCACGCACACACACACACGCACACACACACACACACACTCTCACCTAATGTGAATACTTTGGGTTTGTGGCAGCAGTGTGCATGTTTCTTTGTGTTATTGGACTCTATGTTCTTACAACAATGACTGCATCAATGCGTTGGCCAATGAGGCACATAATGAAGTATGCCAACAGTTAGAAGACGAAGGGTGAAAGGGGAGGATCAGGTCAGGGCGGCAGATGGGTGTGGGTGGTTGTGCAGGTTTACAGGGAGGAGGTGAGGGGAGGGTCGAGTCGAAAGATGGAGGAGTGGAACCATAAATCTATCCATGATGGGAGGTGAAAAGAGGAGACAACCTGCGGCAATGAATGCTGGATGTCTGTGCAGAAAAATGCTGGCACTTTGACCTTTGAATCCCGAGGCCCCACCTGTGAACCCCCACCCCTTTGATATCTACACCCACCCACACTCCCCCTCTCTTGCGCAGACTGCCCTCTCGAGGACAGATGGAGACAGACAGATGGACGTAGAGCGCTCCCGTTTGGGCAAAGAACGGTGGTTTGGCGTGATGCTGCTCAACTCAAGTCAACACAACTCAGGATGGCTGATATGGACCGCTGTACACAGGATGCACCCCTTCCTAAAAGAAGGCAGAGGGAAAGAAGAAACAATTCATCAGGGTTCCAACGCCTTTTAGAAAAGTCAAATTTAAGCACTTTTAAAGCATTTTCAAGGTGCGTGTCCAAACTTTCCAGCACTTTGCACACGTGGTAAACGACATATCTATATACAGCACATGCGTAACAGTATACTGATTATTTCACTTCTTCATCGCATTAAGTCAGATGTTATTGTGCTATAAATAAACAACATTGTGTGTTGTGACAAATTAAAAAGGCCCCTAGGACTTCTTTGTATTAAGATTTGTATCAGGAAGGTCCAAAGCTGGCTAGTCACAACAAGAAACATTCACAACAAATCAGCAACTAGTTCAGTAAAGAAAGAACAAATTAATCATAACAAACATAAGACTCCATGCTATGGTTGTTGCCAAAGATGCCTAACTAAATACTAACATGATGGGGGTGAATACTTTAAGTGACAACAAATTAGAGTTTCACAAACTTAATATATAGGGGGAGGTGGAACCAAAAGGAACCTGTTTGACAAGCTTTGGCTGTTAACTGGCTCATCTAGTAATAAAGAGCTGATACAGCTTGAGGCCACACACTGGCATTAAAGATTATGGGGAAAATCTTGAATTTGCAATTGTATATGTGGCTGTGTGTGTAGCTATTTAAATGATTCCCGGACAAACGGGGAAGATGTTCTCTTACTACCGAGCCTTTACTCTGTGTGTGTGTACCTGTGCTAGACCCCAGCCTGCTCCATGCTGTACTGCAGGTCAGGGGGCTTGTAGCTGAGGAGCATGTCACTGGTGCAGGAGGAGGGGTAGCAGGCTGCCGCATGGAGCTCCTCTTCCACATCACACGCTGCATGAGGAAAAAAACGCAGCGGTTACTGATATGGACAAACGTGTATAAAGTTTGTATTTTCAGGTAGATGAAAGCGTGTCTCCTACTGACCTGAATCTTCCCGCTGGTGCAGCTGCTGGCTTCCCGTCAGTGACGTCTGGCTGAGAATGTCCGACATGCGAGCGGAGCTTAGTGCCTTCCCGGCCATCAGGCTCATTCCCGACATGGGCTCTGCCTGATCCTGGAATGGAATGAAAAAAGGTTTCTAAAAAAACAACCTATTGATTGATGAGCAGCCTCTAGCAGCTATGATGAGTTAGACCTTTGATTGGTTGATTGGGAATGCTTACAGTTTATATCTAAATACATACGACTTCAAGGCTCATTCAGTAAAGCAAATGTTTGCTTTCTGCCTTTAGTATCATCCTAATAAAAAGGATCTCTGCAGCACTGCTCTGGCATACTCTCCATTAACCCAGCCAATACCAACATGCCATACAAATGTGAGACTGTTCCTGCCATCTCTTTTGCATAGTATCCCACTTATAGTATCCCACTTATAGTATCCCTATCCCCCACATATAGTATCCCCCACATATAGTATCCCCCACATATAGTATCCCACTTATAGTATCCCACTTATAGTATCCCTATCCCCCACATATAGTATCCCACACATATAGTATCCCACTTATAGTATCCCTATCCCCCACATATAGTATCCCCCACATATAGTATCCCACTTATAGTATCCCACTTATAGTATCCCTATCCCCCACATATAGTATCCCACTTATAGTATCCCACTTATAGTATCCCTATCCCCACATATAGTATCCCCCACATATAGCCCTATCCCCCACATATAGTATCCCACATATCGCCACTTATAGTATCCCTATCCCCCACATATAGTATCCCACTTATAGTATCCCACTTATAGTATCCCTATCCCCCACATATAGTATCCCACACTTATAGTATCCCTATCCCCCACATATAGTATCCCCCACATATAGTATCTCCCACTTATAGTATCCCTATCCCCCACATATAGTATCCCACACTTATAGTATCCCTATCCCCCACATATAGTATCCCCCACATATAGTATCCCCCACATATAGTATCCCACTTATAGTATCCCACTTATAGTATCCCACTTATAGTATCCCCCACATATAGTATCCCCCACATATAGTATCTCCCACACTTATAGCACATTGGAAATCCCAGTTTCTTTAGTCAAAGATGCAGGCTTAAACAAACAATTTGTTATTTTCTACCACTAGGGGGTCTCTCAATCAAAACAGTAACAAAAGACGGAGTTTGGTAGTGATGGTGAAGTAGCGTGGGATCATGGGAGTTGCTCTCTTCACCACCGTTCAGTCATAGGATTCCTTCAGTGTTCATCGTTCAGAAGGGTTTTAACGGAAGCCAAATTATCAGCAGAGGTCTCATCCTCCCCAAAACAAACGACCCGGTGATAAAAACATGTAAATACACTGAAAAAAGCAGTTTCACGTTTAAAAGAAATCAGTATTTCCCTACAAGCTAATCGCTTACGTTTGCTCAGCTTGTTTCTCTGGTAACCTAAAGATCCAGACGTCCGATGACTAAAATCCTTTATCCGGTTAAAAAAGACTAACGTTGTTTAAAACAGGATGCGTCAATTTATGACGGCTTCTGGCAGACAACTACAACGCCAAAAGGGATAGGTCGCCATTACAGGCAACCAAGTAAAACTGTTACCTTGATAAAATTACAGATTTCTCTGGGTTTGAAAATAGTTGGAAACATTTGGAAAATGTAACTAAACAACTCAACATAAAATATAATATGAGTCTAGTGGTTTTAAGCCATTTTATTAAGGAAATGTAACATATTAAACCTCTAACTGCAGCTAACAAAGTATAATCAGGGTCTGTAGGACTACAGCTAAATTTGACTCACATAGGCGTCGTCACAGGTCTGGATGGTGTGGTGGCGCTGTAGCTGTCCACGGGACCTATAGTTGTCACCCGTGGGACCTCGCGAATAGCCCACACCATTATGATCAGGCACCTCCATGGCCTGCCCTTGGGGCCTGCACTCCACATGCTCAGATTCTGACAGAAAAGAAAAGATTTATGTGGACACAGAATAAACCGTGTAATGATGTTTCTAAGAAAAGTCCAAAACAAACTGCTCTGATGTTAATATCTTAATGTCTGAGATCTTCTAATGAAAGACAGTTTACAAAAACTCAGTCAAGGTTATCGATTATTTTGACGGTTAATCGTTTAAAATGTAATTTAAAATAAAATGATCAGAAATCATCTTAGTTTCAAGGTGAGGGTTTTATACGTCTGGTTGTGTCAGTCCAGAAAAAAAATATTCACTTTAATATTTTTGCATGAAAAGATAACTAACGATGAATTGATTATCAAAATAGTTGGCGATCACCAACTCATGTTTGCAGCTTTACAGGACAGACCCTGGACTAAGAAATGCTGTATCGAGTCTTATAACAGCTGCACAAACAGATCTTACCTCTAGTTGCTGGAGCATTCCTTATGTAGCCGCCATGCCTGTGTGTAGGGGAGCTGTAGGGCGGGGTGCCTCCTTGGGGAGGCCCCAGCAGCTCATGGCCATCTCCTGCCTTGGCCAGGAGGCCCTCGTGTGGGTGGTGGTAGGTAGCCGGCACCTCATCCTCCTCCATGCTCTCAGAGTGAGGTAAGCTGGGACAAGGTACCTGGGCTGGGTGCTGCTGTGGCTGGACGTCCGGGGGTCGAATCTGGAGGAGGTGGTGGTAGTGTTGGCCTCCGGAGGCACCCTGCGGTGACGGTGGCTCCAAGCTCTCACCCTGGCTCAGCTGGCAGTGAAGCAGCATCTCTCCATACTCTTGGGGTGCACCACTGGGTGGTGTGGGGGCTGCTTGGCACGGCCGGGGGCTGTGCCTCTTCAGAAGGGCAGCCAGGTCTTGGGGCGGCAGCCTGGGGTCGGCGTGGCCAGTTAAAGAGTGGCGGGGTGACAGAAGGCCCTGCAGGGTGGGAGTGACGTGCTGTTGTTGGGGGCGGTAGTCCAAAGGAGTCGGTGAGAGCAGGGCCTGCTGTAGTGTAGAGGGGGGTCCGTAGCTGCCGACCCCAACCGTGCCGCTCTGGTAATCCTCCAGGCCAGGGACTTTGAGGGAGGTTCCCTGCAGGTAGTGGCCGTAGGAGCCGACCATTCCGGAGACGCCCCGGGAGGCGGCGTCGCCAGAGAAGAGGTGGGGATTGAACTGAGCCTGGTCGTAGCCCGATGTGAAGCGGCCAAGGCTGCGACTGTATAGGAAGGAATGCAAAAGATAATTAGCTACCTGTTGTCTAACATCAACATGCCCCCAATCCTCTTCAGACTATGCAAATATTAATGTATTTATTTTTCTTTTAGCCTTCAACAATCTACAGAACACCTTCAATAAATCATCCCACACAGACAGCCTAGCAAACACTTCAGCTCAACTCCCAGTTCAAGTATTCACTGAGAGGTGAAAGGATACATTTAGATTAAGTGTGTATTTGAAGATCTCTCAGTGAATGCATTCCTGGTTACAGGGGACGGTTTATGAGATGATGTTGTCAGGGGTTATAGGATGACGGATATCCTACTTCAACTGTTGGGGACTCTACATACACTTCCAAAACACTTACATCCAATGACTCACCCAGCTACACTGAGGTGGAGAATGTGTTGAGGATGTCATCTCAGCAAAGTCGATGGGGGATTTACATTACATTACATTATTTACATGTTTTCTACTGTTAACAAATAATCTCCTTTAAAGTCTGCAATCTCACACACGAAATATCTAGGCTAAACCACAGTATTACTGACTAAAGTGTCGAAATACAATTTGTAGAAAATTAGTGGACGAGACAGAAATGTAAAACACGTACAATGATTAACATAAAATACAGCATGGAGCATGGAGGTGATGAGGTCATGGAGAGAAACAAAACAAAGATAAAACAAAAGAACAGACGAAGACGACACAGAAACAGTCCATTGGTATTGTTTGGAGGGTTTGGCCGCCGTTAGGGGACGCGGTGACAGGATTGACGGGGATCACCTGTGCGTCTCAGCGTTGTCTGCGCTGAGCTGCTTCCCGAGGACTCTGTGCCCTGGCGTGGACAAAAAGCCACCCTGTCTCTGTGCTACGCCTCCCAGCTCCACTTCCTGAACCTGAATGGTCACCTGCAAAAACAGTCAACGTTAATATTAATTATTGAACAGAGTATCACCTTTAGACCTTTATCTTCAGAGATCATTTATTTAAAAACAAAACATGTAACCATCAGCAGAGAGAAAATGTGATTGGCTCTTCGCAGTCACCTGCTGTTGTTGAGGTACACCCTGTGCCAATGGGACGGTGGGGCGAGCAGATGCTGCTTGTTGATTGGTTGGTATAGAGACCCGAGGCATGCCCGTGGGAGGTGGGCTGCCACTCGGGCCCTGATAAAGCGCTGGAGCACCGTGCTGGTACTGCACTGGTGACGGACCTCCTATGAGAGGAGAGGAGTCATGAGAGTAAAATCTCTGGCATCATTATCCAAGTTCTCTTTCACCCACCAAAATCCCTTTGGCAATGAGGGCAAATTTTTACAATTTGTGTTCCCAAACAGACCGGAGCAAATGAAAGTCTTGCATAGATTGATTCATGAACCCTTGCTTGTTTTTCTTTGTGAAGTCTCCATAGTTTAGGTGGTCTTCGTTCTAACTATTTAAGCTTGCATCGATGGGTGCCAACTTAACTTCAATTATTACTTTTCAACTAATGGCAGCGTTACGATGAGTGAATACAATCAGTTGTTATCTCAACATACTAATCACAAGTCATTGTGTTCTTGATGACCGACATGTTTACTCACCTGCTGCCCTTGGTCACACTTGAAAAAACATTTTCATTGAGTCAGCATAAACTACCTTCTAGTATTCATTACACAATGTCAAGAGTGAACGCGTGTGAGCCAGTAAGTAATCACGGGCCTGAATTACACCTAGCGTATCCATTTAAAAAAAACTAATGAAAATGTAATAACTCAACTGTCAAAAACTAAGCTTTGAAATAAGAAGTCACCTGTTTATAAACATCTGTCAAAAAGGATTATGACCAGAGGAAGATGGATCTATCCATTTGCAGTCACAATATCAGTTACAATGTAAGAAGCACTTTGAAACACTCCAGTAATAGTATTACTAACCATGCCCTTGCATTATGCCTGCAGAGCCAGGCGGAGAGCTCTGGTCGGGCTGTCTGAAGAGGTGGTTGCTGGGATGTGTTGGCGGAGGGCTGGAGGGCTGGATATGCAACCTGAGGGAGGACAGGACAGTGTAGGAGAGGAGGAGAGAAGAGAGAGATACGACAATGATGTAACATTTCAGTCGATAGCACTGCACCACGGTATCAAGTTCATTGTTCACCGTTCAATAGCTGATGAGTAGTGTGTGTGTGTGTGTGTGTGTGTGTGTGTGTGTGTGTGTGTGTGTGTGTGTGTGTGTACCTCTGAAGCTGGTGGGTTAGATGACTGGGCTGGCTCTCTCCATGGCCTAAAGACAGACCCTGCAGGTAAAGCGAAATTACATTTAATGGCTGTACCAAATGTCATTGCTTTACATTCAAAACCTCTATTGGAGGTTTTCAAATGAAGATTCATTCAAGTATGTCGTAATATTTCAACATCACCCCCCCCCCAAAAAAAAAAGATAGTTGTTATTGTGGTCATATAAACGTAATGGTGCCGTTATAATTGCTGCTAGACCTCCCAGTTAATACAGGTGCTTGCCTTCCTTTAAGTGTGGCAAGCGGGATAGCAAACAGTTTTTCGACCCACATGTAAACATTGTTTTTAAAAGGCTAAACGACAACAAATATCAATTGAAGAATATTTTGTGAGATAAAAATATGTTGGGAATTTGGGGGAAAATGACTTCCATCTTTTTTCAAAAGCATTTGGACTTTACAACACTTTGGATCGCCCAAGTCTGTACACACCAATTCTACAAATAGTATAATACTATTAATACTAGTATTATCTTTATCTGCAACTTCAACTGTGCAGAAACACCAGGTTTAGTGGAATGAATAGACAAGAAGCAAAAACAAGAAGATGCGCAGCATTCGAATGTCGATTTAGAATTTGAAAGTCCTATATGAATAAAACTTAAAGACTATTCAGTACAGCCCTTTTACATTTGACTCAAAGCCTAAATCATTATTAGCTTATGTGATAACGACTATATGGTGCTGACTCAACAAGATGATATAAGTGCTAATATGAAGCGTCCCAAAGAGAGGACTCAAGTTGAGGACAGATGAGGCCACAGTGCAGGATATACAAGCCTTGGGTGAAATAAATCAATACACATTTATATGAAGCTTACATCTATGTTTAATAGATACCCACGTAGTTCAATATAATTCATGCATAATTCAAGAGATGCCATAAGCTAACACAATGCAATACAAGTATGATCACAACGCTTTACAAGGTACACAGCTCAACCCATCCTTCATGAAAGGTTGCCAACATCACAGTGCTTTCTAAATCCCTATGCAAGGAGAATGTGGTTTTGGCATGCAATGACATCTTTATGACGGCTGTTTGTCAGCTTTAAATACCTGGATTTGCTGGTGGAGGATTTGTTGCTCATGCTGGTAGAGGATATGCTGTTGCTGGGTGTGCTCCAGGAGTCGCTCATCCTGCTGAGCAGCGTACATTTTCTGGAGCTGCTCACACTCCTATTGGAAAACACAGACACGGTTCCCCAAATATTAAACTCATATGGCAACAAGGGAAGTCATTTCAACTGAGGGTAATGTGCTGGATGTAGAGTAGCCAAAACTTCAAAAAATGGCTGCAAATGAGTTTTTCCCAGGTTCAGCAGAACAACATCTACTGCATGTCGTTCTGGTCTTGCCAGAGTAAAACATTAACAGCAATTAATCAATTACTGTTAACCTTTGTACACTATAGCTATAGAAATCTCCATCTTTCAGAACTATTCATCTCACATGTATATACTGTACAACAGTTTATGTGCCAGTTCTGAGTTGTGAAAAATTAGTTTATGGTGTTTAGTGTTCAAATTAAACACTTTCATCTACTTTACATGTCCCAGTGGAAGTTTAACACCATGTGTCGTCATCTGGCAGACTTATCTAATGGCGTGAACAACACAGGTGTACTCATCCAATTAAGCAAATGCTTTCTTTAATGTTGCTAAATCGCATTCAGTTAATATTATTGTGCTGCAAAAGCACATTTAGATGTTTAAACCTAATGTCTAAGTATTTTCACCAGCTCCAACATGCATGCAGACGGAGGTTGTATAATCGTCCCTGCACTTGTTTACTCCAAGTTGTCAAATCCTTTTACCCGGGTTTTGGTTATGTTTGTGTTAACCTCTCTACCCATATTAACCTTCTTAACACGTGAGCGCGATGATAATCCCAGCACGTGAGAGCATGCCTGAAATGCAGCACCCACTGTGATCATGATGATTATCCTCCTGACCCACACCTCGTACCTGCGTGAGGTAATCCCTTTGCAGTGTCACTGTGAATGATGTGATGTCTGAAGAAGCAGCTTGAGGTCTTCTCAAGTGAAAAGAGTTTAAACTCTTCTTAGGAAACAGAGTATGTTGTGCATTTGCAAGTGTATTTGTGTCCGTGTTACATAACTCTGCTCAAACCGGTTCAGCTAGTTTACACGTTGGACATATTGCTTACTAACAGCAAAACAAACAGGAGATTACTGGAGTGAAGGGGTTTCTGGAGTGAAGGGTCACATACAAATTCTTACTGTATCTTTAAGACCTGTCTTTTTTCCCCGTCATCATGATCTCACTACACTTTCACCATTTTTTATAATAAGGATCACCAGACATAACCCACTATTTAAAATCCTGTTTGGGTGGTAGTGTTTCAAACACCATGGGGAAAAACCTCCATTTCATTTTACAAAGAATTTAAAGCGGCGCTTACACGTAAATGAATGAATATATCTGATGGAATAATCTGACAGTTTTCCCTATATGTTGACAGCTCAACATAAAATGTTTTAATCTTGTTACTGTTTTGACATGTATGATATTTGCCATGTGAAAAATTTAAATATTTCAGATTTTCTTTGTGTAATATATGATGTTGTACAAGTTTATTCATAAGGATAAACCCTGTGAGATGAACCACCTAGGGGGTCCTACATCACATAGTTGTTTCTTTATTTTACAAAACGACCGACATGCACACATTCTAACGCAGCCATGTGGTGTATTATTGTGCAGATAACAATAATGCAAGTAATCATAACAAATAACACTGATCCTTACAGAAATTAGAAGATTTAAATAGGAATTTCAAATGATGATTAAAATCAACAACAGTAAAACATACTATTGATTATCTTCACTGGGGTGGTGATGTTGAACTGGCATGCTGACCGTGGCAGATTAGTGGTGAACGAGAGCTGCTTGGGACTCATCATAAGGGGTTCTGTGGACATTCGTACCACATACAACTGAGCAGCACGTCACAAGTAACCGACGTCGCCAACCAAGGATTTATCATTTAGTAGCCTCCCTTCCTCGCTTCTCTCTCTCACAGCCTTGCTTGGAAAAGCCAAGACTTGAGAGGAAGAACCCAGATAGTCAGAGCTATCAAGCTCCTCTCCAGTGGAACCAGTTTCCAGTTTGTGTTCGGGAGGCAGACACAATCTCCACATTTAAGAGCAGGCTAAAGACTTTCCTTTTTGATAAAGCTTATAGTTAGGGCTGGCTCAGGTTTGCCCTGGATCAGCCCCTAGTTATGCTGCTATAGGTTTAGACTGCCGGGGGACACCTCCCTGCTCTCTTCCTTCTCTTCCTCTCTCCTCCCTCTCTTCTTCTCCCTCTCTATCTGTATGCATTTATGTAAATATATGTTACTAACTCATCATCCGGGGCATCATCCCCGGAGTTTCTGTGTCTCATGTGGCAGGTTGCCACTGATAAAGTTTACGTCAGGATCATGAATCGTGGCTGCGCCTGCTGACCTGGTCCTGCTGGACACCGGGAAGCCTTTTTGACATTTTCCTGGATTCATCCAAACTTTCTCTTTTTCAACACGACATCATTTCTGTCAAATGTTGTATTTGTACTATGTTGTTTATCCTGTACACACGACATTTATTGCACGTCTGTCCGTCCTGGGAGAGGGATCCCTCCTCAGTTGCTCTCCCTGAGGTTTCTTCCATTTTTCCCCCTTTAATTATGGGGTTTCTTTTACGAAGTTTTTCCTTGTGCGATGCGAGGGTCTAAGGACAGAGGGTGTCGTAACCTGTACAGTCTGTAAAGCACACTGAGACAAATGTATAATTTGTGATATTGGGCTATACAAATACATTTGATTTGAATGATGGCACTAATCTTGCTCAGAATATTACTGTAGATCTTTTCTTCTTTAAATACTGCAACTCAGCAGACAAAAACCTTTCTAAAAGTTCTTTGAATACCACAATTATTACTGTAGCTTGGCTGTTTCTGTTTTGAACTGAAATGGTAACTGAGACCAAAGGAGGGAACATGAGGGGGCAGACTGGAGCAGGGGGGGGGGGGGGGGTGCAGTGGTCCGCATCTTACACCAACTGGTGTATTACGAAATGTACCTCGGCTCATAGAGCAGATACGCAATACCACAGAACTTTGCTTTGTATTCCCAAGAGAGTCGGAATTGCATCAGACTAGTTGTAATGTATCACTATTTCTGCACTTTTAGTCTTTTAGCCAAATGTGTTGCGTCACTGTTTGCAAGCACTGAGGCGTCCTGCTTCTATGAGCAGTTAAAAAAGGCTATGGCAAAGCAGACTACAGATTACAGGGGAATTTCGGAAATCTCAGCACTTGGTGAAGTCATTTTTGAGTCATTGGTATTGATAAATAACCCTATCGACCCACCACAGAAGTGTTGTTATTATCTCCTACAGACACAACTCAATTTCTCAATAAGTTAAGCAAGCATGAAAAACATAGATGATATCCGTCCATATTAAATAGGGTGATGTACCTGTTTGAGTTGCTTAATGATGCTGCTGTTCTCTAGGTGAGCCTTGAAGGCCTGGATGGTGGCTGCGCCGTCAGAAAAGCGCCTGACAGGTGAGAAGCGCTCCATGGGGAGATGAAGGGTGTTACAGTCCTTATAGCTCGATCTGAGGAGGGGACCACAGGGAGCAGACACAAACACGTGTACACAAATACACACACACCATGACAGATAACACGGACACATTGACACACACACATCCAGTCGCACAGACACAGAAACAAAACACATGAGAAGCTTGAGCACTTCAAGCCTGCACAAAATATTACAACTTTAAATGACTGTGATATATTGAGTGTAGAAAGATTTTTTGGATCTTAAAATGTACAACACTGATACATCAAACAAATTCAGCAGCTATTATTCAAATAATTTAATCCATCCCGTCGGTCATGACAGGGTGGGAGACAGATTATGGAAGGAAGTTTAACTTTCAAGAGGAACTGTGCAAAATTGGCTACCGGAGGTCACTGCACCTTATTAACAGCTGAAGTCAATGAGACAAAAATCTTTTAGGATAATAAATGCCACAGTTGATCATCTGTTAAAAAGCTAAATGACATTATATATATATTAGACATACACACACATGTTTACAGAACTTTATCTAAGGGCAACACTGACAATATGGGACATTACAAGGAATGCTTCTTGAGGGTTTTGTTTCTACAAATAAGCTCTTTCCTAAGCACTGCACTGAGAAACCGCTGTCATCAATGGCAAGTTGAGGAGATAAGTTACTTTTCACAGCATAGTAAAGAGCACATAAACTACAATGAGTTGGCATGCAGATGGCCAGCAGATCACTTCATCTGTTTGCCAAAAAAGTATTTCATAAACAAAAGATCCCGCTTCTAGCTTTGCACATCTATTGTAGCTCAACAGAGCATGTTTTTTTCTTTAACAGCCACAAATGTCCCACTATCAAGCCAGATTTTACACTACAGGTTCTGCTTATCACTGCATCCAAATACAAAAGTACACCTAGTATCTCAAAAGACTTTCTAAACTGAGTTGGAGGGAGAAGCTAGAATTGGACAACACCAAAAACACAAAGATATGACCGCTATTGGAGAGTAAATACATAGAAGTAAAGATTTAGCTTTGCGGGGGTTGCTCATACAAGAACAATCTGCTAAATCTGAACCGGTCACATACCTGCTCTTTCCAGGTTTATGGGGAAGAAAAGGTTATTTTGTTTACTGGTGATGTGGAGATATGTCTGTCATGTCACACCCTCCAACCTCAAACACCACTTTTAACAAAAAATATTATTTTTCTTTGGAAGGTGCAAAACCTTCACCTGGTGAGGGTACATTCTCACCAATGTGTATGTGAGATCAGCTGTGTGTGCAAGTGTGTGTGTGTGTGTGTGTGTGTGTGTGTGTGTGTGTGTGTGTGTGAGAGGGAGAGAGAGAAAAAGACAGAGTTAGGCTTACTATGCCCCTCATTAATGTGTGTTTGAGTGCGTGTGTGTTTGTGCATATACAGCTCGGAGCGGGTGTGTCCCCTCACCGGGTGTGTGTGTCGAGGGCCCAGCCCCCCCTCTGGCGGGGGCCCTGGGACCGCTGTGACTCTGCCGAGGGCTCGCCATGCGATGTGCTCGTGAGCGCGTGCGTCGTATGCCGCTTGGAGCGGTTCGCCAGGTACCTGGGCCGCAGGGAGGGGGGAGGACGGGGGTGAGGGTGGGAGACAGGAAGCAGCGCTGGTCAGCTCTCTGTCCTCATTGGCTAATGGAGACGGGGGGATAGGCCCGCACCTACCCACCTCTGCCAATGGGTGCCATCATTCATATCATCTTAGCCAATCAGAAAAACATAAAATAAAATTACACCATAGATGGATGTTATAGCTTATGGGTATCCCACACCCACACCCCCCAGCTTCCAATTTAGGATTGGACTGGATGCCTTTTTTTTTTTTTTCATTGGTTTTGCAAGCTTCAGGGTTAGCAAAGCTGTGAGAAAGAGTGAGAAAGTCCGGAGAATAATTTGGCACTTGCTGAAATGAAAGAGATAAAGAAGCTCCTGGCCAAAGAGTTTGAAAGATAGGAGGGCTGCATTTGGTGGCAGAATCAGTTTGCAACTGTGGCAGAAGGCACTTGCGCGATGGAGAAAGGAGGAGTGATGGGGTAAGCACCACAGCAGAGTGGCCACCTCCCGTGGGAAAAAGCAGAGCAGCCTAAAGGCACTCACTCCCAGCAACCCAGGACACCAGCACAGTCTACAGAAGGTGCTGTCTGAAAAGGAGCAGCTGGGAAACACTAATCTGGACTTCTGAATCCAACATCACAACTCCATATACCAAGCCTGTCCTTAGCCTGGCCTGATTTCAGCTTCTTATACGTCAATGCTCTTATACTGTACGAGTTTTCTGACTTCTTGTATAAAATGTCTATTAACCTACACTGTGTGGTTCCACTATGTTTTTGGTAAGCTCAGTGTTTTTGCTTTTTTTTGTATTCAAAAAGTTGTTCAGTTAACTGGATATAATGTCAAGGCCTGTAAAAGATGCATTCCCATCTTTACAACTAATAAATCCTTCTAGATGTGAAATGAAGCCTCAAAAGAATAAATGTAAATCTAACTAATCATATAAACTGTTTATAAAATTGATGCATAGAGAAAATTACTATTAAACTAGCCAAATTCTTAATTCAACATTCATATAGAACCCACAGACCTGTTGTCACAGGTAGGTTACGGGCCCTCCAGAGTATCCAGTTTAGACAGCACCCTTGTACAGTATACCCCTTCACCAAAAACCGTCATCGTGGGTTACCTCTGTACTGCTTCTTGGTCTGGCTCTCCGTCTGAACCCTCCTCATCCACCGGAGCTACGGCAGGGATAGGGTGCTAGGAGAGACAAAGAAATGACAGTCAACACTCTTACAGTTTATATCAGGGGAGAATATAGAGATTGCACACAAAGAAATACAGATCCTCACCGGGCTGGCGACAAGTGGTGAGGGCCCACGGGGCCTCTTGAGGAGCTGAGTTGAGTGTAGTTGAATGTTGGCTCCGCCGTCGGAGGCTCTTCGACCGAGAGGGCCCATACCGTTAAGCAGCTGCAGGGTAGGTGGCTGAAGCAATGACTGCTCCTGGAGGATCCACAGGAAGTCAGATTTTAGGAGGAAAATCAATAAAGTTAGATATTTGTGGAAGGTCTCCACAAAGTTTCTGAAAATGTAACTGATGACTTCCAACTAGCGATGTCCCGATTGATCCGGCGATATTCAGTAAATAATATGCGATCAGGAGATTGGCATTAATGCTTTCTAGTCTGCAACTAGCAGTCGGTGGGCAGCACAGTCCTGCTCAGGTAAATAACGGAGCTAACAGTTAACGTTAATGCAAGGTTGCATTGAGTTGCATTATGATGCATTCAAGCTCTATTCAGTAAATATGAGTATCGAACGAAGGTAAATTATAACGTTATCATGTTTTTGAATGTAATCTTGTATAATGTTGTTTTTGGCGAGAGACTTGAATAAATACAGTTTGAAGGAGATGTTTTCACAGCAATATAAAATACATATTAGGGAGGGAATTATGTCATGTTTAACTTTCCAACACTAGCTCTAAGCAGCTTATAGTGCATAATAGAAACTACTAATGCAAAGATGTTTTTAAATCAAAGCAAATCGTTCACTTATTTCCTAATTCTATGAATGAATTCATAGATGAATGAATTGTGTGTTATTATGCAAATAACTACTACAGATAACAAAGTAAAAAGATAACATGAAGAATGTTTGAGCTCTCTACTACCTCTAATGCAAACTGAAAGACCCCACGTCCAACCTCACCCAACTGACTGTACCTTGTACTCCAGCTGCTGTGTGGGCTGCAGGCTCTGTGTGGGCATGAGAGTGTGCATTTGGCTCATTGTGGGGGCCAGTTGGGGGAAGGGGGGCTGGGGCACTGCACCACGAGTGAAGCCTGGTGGCAGTTTCTGGAGGTCCTCCTGCATCTCCGTCCTGTGGCGGGAGAGGGGAGAACGTCAGGAAGGAGTCAATGGCTACGTGTACGTGGTAGAAACTAGCTGATATACTAGTTAGTGTCTTCTTTTGGATAGATTATTTAAATGTTAAAAATTGGAAATCCCGAAAAGATACAGACTTACTTTCACCAAACAGTTGGTGTAAATAAAAATGCAAGGAAATGATTGGAGGTGACAGAGATTTTAGAGTTATCGCCTGAAATTACAGACCAGTTATAGAGTAAAAGTACTTCTTGTCATACTGCAGCAGTAGCAACAACATCACTGATAGATCGGAGAGCTGTGTTTTACCTTTGGTCTGGTACTCCCACAGTGTGCCGCCTCATTGAAAGGTAGCGCGCCATGGCCTCGGGAGATGGCTCCTCCCCTTCATCACTGTCCAGTGCCATGCTGCCATCCGGCTAAACAATGAATAGACACATATTTGGTCATTAGTAACGCGCTTTGATAGTATGTGTCGCATACTTTTGTGGTTATGTTTTTAAAGATCATATCTGTTTTTAAATGCATTTCAAGGAGGTGTTTCCCACACACACACACACACTTGGGTGGGCAGCCCAGGTATATTAACGACAGCCCAGGTATATTTAGAAACCTAATTTAGCATTATATTATTGCCGTGATTGCCTTTAAGAAATCTTGTGAGCCATTGTTATACTGCTTAAATCTGCTAGAATCTAATTATTAACAGGGAAATTCTACAAATCCATGCTTCAAAGTTCAGGTCTTCTATTGAAATCCCTGCTGCAATGCAGTAATCTGACGCATTGTTGTGTTTTCACAGCATTTGTGAGTCAACTTGGAGGCTGTGTGTGTTTCGTTTGAGTGCGTGTGTGCATATATGTGTGATTATGTGTGTGAGATGGCTCCCGAGCTACACTGACAGTGGTAAACGGTAGTCGTAAACCATAAATGCTAGACAGTCAGTGATTACAAAGATGCAAATCATCAAACATATTTTGCGTTGACTGAATCAACAAACTAAGTGGTGCATCAATTCCTTGCTTGGTTAAGGGACAACAACTTTTTACCAGTCAAACCTAAAAAGCAGTTAGTCACTATATGAACAAAACGTGTGCCTGGTCGTAGCTTGTTTAATATTCATGATGACCCTCACGGTGATGCAACCCTGTGGACAGCATCGTCTACATTACAGGTCATAGCAGACGCTCTTATCCAGAGCGACTTACAGTGAACTAACTACAGGGACAGTCTCAGCTCAGGGTTAAGTGCCTTGCTCAGGGGCACAATAGTGCATCCCTGTTATTGAACTCACAACCATCTGGTGTTCTGTTTGGAAGCCGTACCACTAGACCACTAGGCCATCACCACCCTACTGTCTACTCACCTCTACAATCTGGTTCTCTGGGTTGATGAGCTGGACATGTGGAACGGTCATGCTAACGGGATTACCCTGCGGATCAGTCTGCTGGGCACGTACATACACACACGCACGCACGCACGCACGCACACACACACAGACACGAAGTGTGACGATTGTACTAATTTTCTAGCATAGCAATCTCATTAGGGCAAAGGGATTGGCAGATGTGGGTTAAAGCAATCAACCACATTCAGTGGACAAACTTGATAACTTAGTAAGACTGAAGAAACAGTTGCGTACTCTTCTTCACGCTCTCACAAATCAACAGTTACTTTTATGACAATGAAGAAGCTCTCGATATAATGACATTATATCCACAAAGAATTGGTTTATACATATTCATTAAATTCATCGTATAGACAGAATAATCAGATAATTATAGAATAAATGACCCCAAGTCTCCAGAATACTATCAAACTGTGCTAAAAGTTGACACATGTATGTTCCAAAGCCACCAACATATCATGCCAACACCAGTGGACAATGAATTACCTGTACGGCGTTAAGGGGGTAGCTAATGGAGCGTGGTGTGGGCGGGGCAACACGCAGGGTCTTGTGTTTCTTGAGGCGGTCAGCCAGCAAACTGTAGATGGCACTGTAGTGATCATATGCATCCGATTGTAGAGACTAGAGAGGAAAAGGCAGGATAAACATAAGTTGCTGAGATGACTTTTAAATAGGGCTGTAAATGGTTCTAATGGCATTAATGCGGAATCGTCACGGGCCAGTGCACGCAGCCGAGCACCGTTAGCAATGTGCTGAGGTTAGGGCAACAAGCAAATTGCTGTGCGAGTCACAACACAATAATCGCAAATAAAAACGCCAGCGTTTGAATAAAAGAAGTCACCCATTGGTTTGTGGGCTACATTTTTGGAGCCTCGAGTTTTGGCATTTTGGCCATCGCCATCTTGGTCTTTTAGAACAAGAAGTGACGTGACAGGTTGGAGTGCAACCAAATGCTGAACACGTCATTTTTAGGCAACCAAAATCTTGCAATTAATTTTCATGAACTGAAGGGGTGTGACGGGGACAACACCCTGACCCGACAACACGTGGCAGCTGATCATTGCATTGTATATTCCGTTTTATAGCGTAAGAGATGCTTTTCAGTTGTATAGCCTATTGTGACCGGTTGCCTTTTTTGGAAACCCCCTCTGTAACGAGCTCACACTGAACCGTGACTCCTGTGTCCCGTTACAGCCCTACTTTTAACAAAAGTCAGTGCAGAAAATGTTACTATATTAGTGCAAGTCAGCTATGTATTAGTATCCAACCTGAAGTGTGCGTTCTCGGTCCAGGCCCATGTCATGCATGGCTATCAGCACCTGCTCATTGATGAGCTCCGTCTCTCTCTCCGTCTTCACCTGCTCACACTCCGCTATCAACTAGAAGGGAGAAGAGGTGGGGGGGGGGGGTTAATATCATGTGTCAAAACATCCATAGCCTTTCCTTATACAGTTTGGAGCACCTACTCCATTTTTTTTTTAAGTTAAAGAAGTAGTTCTACATTTTAGGGATATACGTATATTTGCTTTCTGGGGGAGAGTTAGAAAAGATGAACTATTTCTTGGCAGTGAGCGTTTGTCAGGCAACCAGCAGAGATTCCAGGAAGTTATTGTCATTGTTAAGACATAGTCTTCTAGAGGGGGCTCACCCGGTCGAAGTCTGGGTCTGGATCTCCTAGTCTCATCCACTTGTTCTTACAGATCTGCTCCATGGTCAACCGTCTGCTGGGCTCCAGCACTAACATGTGTCTGATCAAGTACTCACAGTCTGCAATAACACACAAACATACCTGAAATGACACCACTCGAAACATAACAGAAATGAGAGAAAACATGCAAAGAGACAGTAAAGGTCACTATAGTGCATGCAATAGTTTTTACTAGCTTTGAATTATTCATAGAGAAAACATTTATTTTCAACTTTGTTATCTCAGTTCTTTTTGTTATGCTCAGGGAGTTCATTTATGTGACTCAATACTCAAAGCACACTGTAGTCCCCGGGGGGGTCCCACAGGTGGGTCCCCAATAATATACGTTTTATTTAACAACTTGTAGAGTTATAGTTATGGTTTTATTCATGCATGTTGAAACTTTATCTGAAAATTAAACCAATAAAATCCCAAATCTCACAAATGATGTGAAACTTTTATCACAAGCATGAAACTGCAGTAAGAAGTTGTCCGGTCTGGAGGAGGAAGTAAAGACACTTTGGAAAGAGTAAGAGCTGACTAGAGTCCTACCTGTGGACATGAAGAAGGGGATGCGGAATTTGCCACTAAGGACGCGCGCTCGCAGATTTTGTAGAGTGCTGCCATCGAAAGGCAAGGCGCCGCACACCAACACATACAACACCACGCCTAAGCTCTAAAGATAGAAACGACAGCAGGAAACTAACCATTAGTACATCATTTCTAAACAAACTTCAACAAACGATCATTGTAATTATTATTAAATCCAGAGCGTGAATTAGCTACACCCTGCAGAACAACAGGGCCACATGCACACCTAAAACTCTACTCACCCATATATCTACTTTAGGTCCGTCATACTCCTTGCCCTCAAAGAGTTCTGGTGCGGCGTAGGGAGGGCTGCCGCACCACGTCTTCAACAGCTGTCCTCGAGAAAACAGGTTACTGAAGCCAAAATCTGACGGGGAGAGGAGAGCTTTATTCAATATTATCACTTCACTCGAGTAAATTCAATCAACACAAGAAAATTCTCCAAAAGCACATGTTGACACTTGCCTACGCCTCCTCGACAAGAGAGCCCAAACCCACTAAGTGAAGTTTCCCACTTAAACATTCTCAAGGGTAAATACACATACCTGCGATTTTGATGTTGAGGTTGTGGTCCAGCAGCAGATTCTCAGCCTTCAGGTCTCTGTGGACGATGTTGCGGCAGTGGCAGAAATGGACAGCTGCAACAATCTGTTTGAACTTCTTCCTGGCGTCCTTTTCCGCCATACGCCCATGAGCCACCAGGTGGTCTGAGCACACACATAAAATGTACAGTTTAGAGATTTATGGTACTCGGTTGTATCTTTGAATATACAGGAGGTGAAGAATATTATTCTGTTCCGATTTAGCCAATAAATCACAACTTTAAATCATCAAGAAAGCAGCACAATGGGACATAGCGAAGGTTTTTAGAGGCATACTACTACAAATAGAATAATAAGTTCAAAAACGAAGTTAAAAATGGCAAAACTCAAAAATCAAGCGGTGTTTAGCTAAACTAAAACAAAAGTATCACAAGGAGGAAGATGCAGAGCTAACTCATCATCACAAAATAAAACCCTTAATTAAACAACATTTAATTAGATTTACATTTTTACTTGGCAAAATTAACAATTTAAGATCAGCATTGTTCGAACTTTTGAAGAAAGTTATCCTTAAAATTGACATAATCTGTATTTTGACACTGGTAAAAAAAACAAAAACACAAACTGTAAAGCAGAGGGCGAGACGAAGATGAAGACTATTTACATCAAGGTAACATTGGGGAACTCCCTTACCGAATATCTCTCCACCGCTAGCGTATTCTGTTACCAGATAGATCATCCTCTCTGTCTCCATCACCTGAAGATATAAACAAATGATAACAACCAGGACCTGCAGACCCTCTGACAGGCCATCATGCAGTGATGGGCGGTTCACCCATTACACAACAGAATGAGTAAGCAGTGTTCGGCATACACGGGGGTAGATTTAAATAGAACAAAAACTGCCATTTAATCAGTGTAGTGTGTCTCTGCATGTGTGAGGTTTCAGCATTACGTTTCGTGTCAAAGTGATTAGATTAGGTTTAAACTGCCAGGAGCCCCCCAGATGTATAACCATGCATGTGAAAATAATCTTTCCAGGTATATTATATCATTTAATAACAACAAATACCTGCACTTTCCAACACCGTGGTACAGTTAACACCCCAAACAACAGCAGGTAACATCAGATCTTGTTAAACCAACCCAAATTCTATCCTATTGGGCCATTGGTCTCAGACGTAAGATATGAGCAGAGTGCATTATCTCCGTTGGTGAGTGTAAATGTGTACCTGGTAGAGGCGGATGATGTGGGGGTGCTTCAGCAACTTCATGATTTGCACCTCCCTGAAAATCTTTTTCAGATTCTCATCGTCCAGCTGGGTCTTATCCACTATTTTTATCGCTACCTGGAGACAGAGAGATAAGAAAGGGATGAGAGAGAGATCAGAATTGATGATGAAAGGACAGAGGGTGAAGAGAGATGGTGAGATTAAGGAGGAAACAGTGAGGGAAGGAGAAAGTATAAAAGACAGAAACAGACAGGAGTGAAAAAGAGTGAGAAGACAAAACAAGAAAACATTTATGTTATACTATATCATTTGTTTACCAGTTCTTTGAGTGTTCAAAATACAGACAATACATTCACATTAATGGTATTCAGCTGACACGTAAATTACAGACAACAATTCCAGGGCACGGCCCCGCTGCCCTTGCAATATCACTATGACACAATAATCATAGAAGAGCAAAGTGCCAAGAAAAGAGCCTAGGGGAGGGTGAGTCAGACTCCATTTAACATGACCTGGCACCGCTAATGCCATTAACACACATGCAAAAGCAAATAAAACAACCACCAACAGATTTAAAAAACAAGATATTACGAGCAGATCCTGACACTTAACGTGATGAACAGTCAAACTGCGTGTTGTCAAACTTTCTCTGGATTCCGGCTTGTTTGGGTAACCTGACCTGAACCGTGACCTTCAACTGCAAGCACGGTTCTTGCGTAACGGCTGAGCCCTCAACAATGGCTTCTACAGCGTGGACAGTGATGGTGTGTGACGGGAGCTTTGCGCTGCCACTTAGGAGTGGGTAGATGACTTTAATGATTCAATCAAGCAAAGCTAATGGGGCGGGGCCAAAACACATCTCTCCAAAAATAGACGAGAGAGTAAAGTCTGAGTGCGTGTGAAAAAATGAAAAGCACGTGTCCTGTATTAACACATACAGAACCTCATCTGTTAAATTCTGTTAAGTGCCATCCTGAGCTCTCCCTTTCCTGATAACCGACATGAAGAAGGCCATCTGAAGCCCGACAAGGGTGACTTCCTGTTGCAGACAGGAAAAGGAAGTGAAGGAAAGCAAAGAGGGGCCTCTGGGAGAGCACAGAACCACATCTTACAGTGGCATTGATCCAGATCAGTAAGTGTCTGTGTGTAGCTTCCCTTCAAGGGCATTGTACAATTGAGGAAAACATGTCCATCGGTAGTCTTCTCTACATGTACTCATTTACAAAGTGTTTTTCTATGTTTTATGGATTGTTAAAAAAATTACACTTTTGTGGAAGAGCTCTTAATTAGTACTGTATAATTAAAAAGGTGGAGTGTCACCCAGCCTTAAGAAGCTTATAGTCCACCTAAAAAATCATCAGCAAAAATACAGATACATGAAGTATTATTTAAATAGCTCTTGCCATGTATGTACATGTATGCGTCTGTTTGTATAAGTTGTATTTTAAGAGTCTATTCTTGCCATTGGCAGTCATCCAGATGTGTTGATGTAATCGCTCCACTCTGCATCTTCTGGAGGGTAACAACAGGACACTTGGATCACACTTCCACACTCAAACCTATGCTAACATCTACAAGGCTCATTTTGAGGACAATGACTCCTTCTGAAAATGGGCAAACTAGAAATAAAAACAGGCAGGGAGATTGTTCAATGGCTAGATGACAAGATAAACACAAAAGCACAACGGGGGCAGTTAGCCATCACTGTGGAGTTGCAAACATTTTGGTTACGCTACTTTGTTTTTCCTACCGCAGACTAGGGATTGGAGGATTTTTAATATGGCTGACAATCAATTAAGGACATTGCCTAAGATTTGTAACCCTCTTAAGAACTGACAACTTTGTCACGCTAACAAGAATAGACCTAGCTAGACGAGTGGTGATGCTAAGTGGTACTCTACAAACAACCATGTGACCAGTGCGCATGTCAAAGGTTAGAGTTCCAAGATACAGTTAACACAGTATGTTGTGACTGATAGCTTGTACCATAGCAGCCTCAGGGTGTTCAGTCTGCTTTACTATAGCTTCCATGACTCTGGAATTTTCCATCAAAAGATCTGATTGTACACACAGACACACAACACACACACACTCCAGAGAGGCCAGCGGCAATGAGATGAAGTGTCACATTGCCCCTCCGATCACAAGACAGTGACCTCAACACAGCACCATCCCAGAGCAGCTGGTGCCCAGTGGAGGAGTCTGGATCATTTACTATACAGTACATTACACAACTCAAACACCAATTCTAGCTACACAGCACACAAATAATAGCAGCAGTGGATGGCAACAAAACAAGAGTTTAAAATACAATTTCCATCTTAAACAAAACATTTAAAAATGTAATGGGAAAGCGAAAGGTGAAGAACAATCCACGTATGCTTCCCTTCAGGTTTTCACCAGTGGTGGATGAAATAGACAGACAGACAGACAGACAGACAGACAGACAGACAGACAGACAGACAGACAGACAGACAGACAGACAGCTGTGACGACGTTGCAAAGAGAACCTGTGGTCCATGGAGTACGACTTCCAATGCTCACAACTCTTATTATTATTCATTATTCTTTTCCATAGTGCAGAGAGAAAACAAAAACTAAATGTATCGCTTTGCGTAGCGTCACCAAGTCCAGAGAGAGTGCCAATGTCCGCGTTTAGGAACCGATAAGCAGAACCAAAATTCTCTCTTTTTTGGGGGGGTACCTGGTACTTGGCATTTTGGATTCGGTTCGGTTTCAAACCTTAGT
This sequence comes from Cottoperca gobio, assembly GCF_900634415.1. Taxonomy (NCBI): domain Eukaryota; kingdom Metazoa; phylum Chordata; class Actinopteri; order Perciformes; family Bovichtidae; genus Cottoperca; species Cottoperca gobio. The sequence goes on from NC_041367.1 coordinate 6,815,822, forward strand.
CCAAATGGTGTTGAAGTCCTGCTTTTTTATCACATTTTTCATTGTATGGATCGTTACACATATACACAAGTATACAACAACAATGCACATAACATATAGAGACTAGTAAGAATGAGATTACTTGAAGCTTGTTCAGTGTATACTACCCCAACACATTTATAGTACTGGTCAACGCAACATATATTGAGCGAGGAAATGTAATTGTGCTACACACCTGCCCTCATGAAGACGTGTGTGATAAGATAGGGACATTTTATTGTCACTGATTAGCACTAAACCATGTGGAAGAAATACCTCCATGTTCAGCATATTGATGTGTTGGTAAAACAATACACTGCTTATTACATGAGTACCACATCAAGTCAGATTTGGGCATGGGCACCTATATACCATGACGATCATTTCAAACTGTTTACATAGCAACGCATCTGGCTTTTTCAAATTATAACTGCACGCAAGCCTCAAGAACAAAACACTCCCATGATTCCTGAAATTGTTGGGCAAAGTAAGTTGTCTTTTTGAAAAAGCACCGTTGTTTACTTTAACTTCAATTACATCCTAATCACGGCACTGTTTAAATTCACATGATAGCAAATCTCCGGTACAATTCTGACCGATTCTAGTTTAGCAAAAATGTAGTTAAAAAAAATAATTCATCAGTCATGATGGGTGTATTTTCGTCCCGATATTCTCCGATGAAATATATTTGTTATAACGCTGTGATAAGCGTTTCATGCATTGTTTACATTTTTTTTACAAACGCTGTAATGAAATTATACAGTATTGAAAGTTGAAGATTTAATATGTGATGTTCACAGAGCCTTTAACCGTTCTTTAGGTCTATAAAATATTCGCTTTAAAAACATTCATCAACGATAATGAGGCTAATCCTCAACAGAGAATTGGGTCTATGGTGTAATGTCTACAGTGGGAAGCTGGGGCAAGTGCATCTTGGATGCTCATCTGTAGTCTCTACGTCTCCGTCTCTCTCGATCTCTCTCGATCTCTCTCGATCTCTCTTGCTCTCTTGCTCTCTCACTCACACACACTCACACACACACACACTCACGCACGCACGCACTCTACCACGCCATCACACGGTGATATTATTTACGAGGTTAACCTTCATCAACAGGTGACACAGATTACAACACATGTAATGCTCAGGCTAAACCCGTATCAGCATTGAGTTGCAGTGTTGGGCAAGCTACTTTGAAAGTGTAGTGAGCCGAGCTACCAGTATGTAGCAAGCTAAGCTACAGCAACGGCTTTTTGTTATGTTTTTTATTTTTTATTTTTACATTGAACCAACTTTATTTCAAGGCAATGTTATTAATAAACATATATTATTAATAATTCATTATAATGTATATGCAAGTATCAAACACTTAATTCTAACATCCGTTGATAATCATGCACTTTACTACCACATAAATATATTTCTATTAAATAACAAAGTAACAAATTCAATATGAAGCATGAACACAATTTTGAAGAAACTACTCCTGGTTGAGTGCGCGGTCGACATTTCCACCTTAACAGTGATTGTTGACTGGTCCATAATTAATTTGGCATCTGGTTTATATTCCCCGTTAGAGGAAACATCGGAGAGATTCAGCTACACATGTTTGACTCATTTGAGGTGTCAGTTGTGCACAAAAATGGAAGGAATCAGAATTAGCTTTTAATTGACAGTAGCTGACACAGCATTAGTGGTTGTGAAAAATACAATAATATCAAGTGGGATTGTTGTTAGATATTGAAGGAAGCTTCAGGGTCCGGTTTACATACAAAAACTGCACTCTCAAAACTTTCACTATGCTAATTCAAACTCGCTCTGGACTGGAGGTTTCAGGCTTCTTTGCCGATGTTGTGTCCAAGACGGTTTTGCCGTTTTTCAAACACAAGGCTCTTATCCTGATATTTTTGCAGGGCAGTGTTGTAGAAAATGCAGTGACTAGCACGGCTACATAAATGAATCGAGTAGGCTACCTATTTACCTAAGCTTTTAATAGTTATTTATTTTTAACAAATGAGCACACGCTCCTTAACCTTTTTCTATCAAAAATAAATATAAATTACATTTATAATGAAATTAAATGAAACCTTCTGGCCATTATGAAAGGCAGACTAAATGTAGAAAGAAAGGTCTGGCAGCAGAAAGGCTGCTTGTGTGGACACAACACCCCGCAGTTTAGCGAGTCAGTAGTCATGCACTGCTCACGCAGGCACTGTGGCCCGGGCACAAGAAGAGATTGGCTGTTGCAAATTTATGACGTTTTACATTTGAATCTCAGATTCTAGGGAAGTGCACAGACAGCTCTCTCTTCACTAGAGGAATGTAAAAACACCCCTCAAGTAACAAACTTTGCATGGATACAAGTCGGTATTGTCAAGGTCAGACATTTTAGGGGACATAAACATAAGAAAAACACATTTTGAGTGGAGGAGAACTTAGCTATCCGTCTGAATATCTTTACATTCAAGTGACTTTGATGTATTTTTGCTTGGTTAGCCAAAAACAAACATGTCTGGTTATTTAATCCATCAACAATTTTAATTGATTTTACAGGAAATGTGCAACATATCACAATATATATAGTTAATTAGTTAGTGCACCAGCTGCACCACTAGTTTGGCATCAGCTGAGCTCAAACCTTCTTCATCAATTCAATGTCAAACTCAAGCACACCTGACAAATTCTGATCCATCCAGGTTACAGCTTTAGTGAACAAAATGGCAATGAAAGAAACAACAATGGCAAGTTCCATTCAGAATTGGTGGTTGGGGGGCTGGAACCGCCATTATCGCATGGAAACCAGTAAGACTTCAATGGAACGACTTTCTCCAACTAGGAGCCTTGGCAACGCACAGACGTCTTCAACAACAAGCAACACTGTGGATGATGATGACAGTGTTGTGATTTTTAAGTATCACACACGCACACACACACTGCTGGCATCAGTATGGGGCAGAAGCACCAGTAGGATAGGATCATAATGATGAAGCCTACACTGTCCTCCCTCGTGTCATCCAACAGACACACAGTCTGGGCTGTGTTCCTTTGAAGCGGATTCACACAGCTAAGAATGCAGCAGAAGATGACTAGAGGGCAGGGAGATAAGTCAAGAAGAAAAAACAGGGTTTGTCATATGATTCGCACAAATACAATCACATTTGGGTGAGCGTATGTGTGTCTTTGAGAAACAGAGAGGGGATGCTGCATGTTAGAGAGCTGTGCACAAGTGTGTGTGTGTGACTGAGGGAGTGAGTGAAATTGTTACACAGTACATTAGGCATGTTACCTAACGCTTGCCTTCCTGCCTGCCCTCTTCCTCCTGCTCATCCTTTTTTTTTTCTCTAAAAAACACTTGAGAGGAAAGGGGAGAGGACAGGAAAAAGAGGAAAGAAGAGCGGCTTCCCCACAGACAAGTCAGGACACGCCGCAGTGCCATCTTCACCAATTTCGCTTCACCTTGCTGTGGGCACAACAAGACAGAGGGCTTTTCAAAATGTGTCTTTACTTGATCCTTAGCCGAGTCATACAAGGGCACTGACCATACCTCTTTTGCCAAGCTATTCCACACAAGTATGCACATACACAAATACAATGGCAGTCATGCGCTTTCAGTGGGCTTATCGACATGACAAACACAAAGATTGTGTTAAAATATCCACTCAAGATACATTGCTGGCATACAGGTACAAAAAGCAGCATATTTTAGTCAATTACGTGACTGACAGAACATTAACATCCTGACAATCACTGAGCTGATGTAGCATATTATGACAGAATAATTACTGCTTAATGAAGAGATTAGTGTTTGTGTCGTTTTGTATTATAATGAAATGAATATGTTGCGTGTTTTTTAGCAATTGATTAGATTAAAAAAGAAATATTTAGATAACACTTTAGGTTCTATTTATTTGTGACCAGAAATTATGAATTTTTACAATATCAACAAATGAATGTATAATTATTAATCAGTAGTAAGAACCATGTTTGTTTCTGCCCTGCAGCTGATTATTTGGGAAATCTGCAACACTTGGCCTGTCCTTGTGTCATCATGACTGAATATTAGCAATGACCATTTACCTAGAAGCCAGTCAGAACAAATAAGTGTTATTATACCCGTTAGTAACAAATTCTGAAAAGATTTCAGAGCCAGAATATTGATGAAACATTGAATTGAAAAATGTATTAATTGTGCATAGAAAATAAATTCTGTTCAATGGCTGATAGTGGCCTAGAAAGGATGTGCAAATATGCCGTCTGTTATGGAATGTGGCCAGGATGTGAAATATCATATCAAGTTAAGTGCATTGAAACACAAGCCGACTACAGGCCTGATTAATAGCCTATCAAATTGCGGTGTGGGTTGAACAGTTCCACAAGTTTAATTTCTGTATCAGGCTTTGAACAGGTCCTACAACATATTTCATCAAATGTCTGCATGTTTTCAAGGACATTTTACCATGACGTGGTGCTGGTAGACAACAATGAGTGGTGGCCATTATCAACACTGGCTTTGACCAGGTTGCATCAAAGAATCGGACACAGGCATTCATTCAAATTGTACCATTTTGTAATCTAAATGGTCTTCAAAGATCTGTCCATCATCAAATGTACTGCAACAATTTCTGTGTTTATTATGTTTGTAGTTTATTCATTAAAAATGAGAAACATTTGATTGTTACAGCTTCTAAACTGTGAGGACTTACGGTTTGTCTCAGTTGTATATTATATCATTATAAATTATTTGTTGATCCGACAAAGACAGCAATTTGATGTCGCTTTGGGAAATTGTGATGTCGCTTGAATTAAGTTAGCATGCAACTCATTTACTCATATTTACCAATACTCATTAATGTTTATCACTGGCAAAAGCTATTCCTGGACATTGACCTAGGCTACTAACTCATTTTTGCTTAAATCAAAAATTTAAATCAGGGAGAACAAATTGGCTGTAAATGCAATAATTGAAAATATTCCCAAATTCGTAGAGCAGTATTGGAGATTCACTTACACAAGTGTTTATAGTTCATAGTGTAACTCAAGAGCTAATAGAGAACTTATGTCCCATGTTGAAAAGTCATGACCAGCAATAAACTTTATGGAAAGAGTGAACATGTCTTTATCAAGACCGCAGCAAAGTGTGGTCAAACTGCTTCTAGCATGGTGTTTATCTGAGTGTATCGTTCAAAATTTCTGTTTTGACTTCCACTTCACTAGCTGGCCTTTGTCTAGAGGAGATGAACTTTCACAATAACAACATCCAGGTGCAGCTTTCTAGCTATGTGCCATCAAAGGTTTGTGGTTGTGTGACTGCCTCTGTGTTAGCAAGCATTTACCTCAAAATGCCTCCATTCTACACAAATTTGCAAAATACATTGTACAGATTATACTATTATATAAATTTCCTGTTGAATATTGTAGGTTTAACTAAACAACAAAGAGCAAATGAGGCAAAGAAAGGGATCATCCCTTTCCCGTCTAAGCTACCAAGTATAAATAACCAGGTCTGCTTCTGCGTGACACTGCAGGATATCATCAGGCTCCATCTAATAACGAGATGTTAGGCTATTTTTGACTTGTCAGCGTTTCTTATTAGATCATTATAAAACCTTGGTCATAAAACAAGGCTCCAAAGCACATTTCATCTGAGGACTGATCATATTCATATTCATGATATCCACAGGCATGTAAAACTACACATTCTTATGATATTCATGAGCAACTGGGGATGCTGAAACCCCTGTGCTGGTTGGTGAAAACCACAATCTAACTAGTCTGTCTGATCACCATCAGCAGACAACAAACAAGGCCTCTCTTTCATTCTTTCAGTATGTGGTCCACTGTCATTTTGTCCTCTGCCCGTCTCTTACACTCCAGCCAGACAAGCATAAACAGGCTCACACACACACAAGGAGTAAAGCTTCATAACCAGCTCATCAATCTCTCACTATAGCGTTGCTACTGTCTTTGTATTGCTCAATGTACTCATACCTACTAGTCTGTAAATTACATTATACGTCATATCAACACAGTTAAGACTCCTTCAGAAACGTATCCTGCAGCAAACACTACATGGCACTCGCTGACCCAAGATTATTTTGGCCTCATGAAACTAAATGGAAGGTTCTCTGGGCTGTGTGGCACAAAGCATCTAAATTACTTGTGTCTGCCGGTCTGTGTGTATGTCAACAAGGGCATAGAGTTAAACTGCACACTCAGCTGCCTTGACACACCTTTATTTGTGCCATTAGAATTAAAGGCTCTTCATCAGGTAAAAAAAAAAATTGTATTGAAGGAGCTGTTTTGAACGTAGGCTTCAGCCAGCCCTCTTTTGTTTTGAGAGTTCAACCGAGCATCCATCATAAGGGATGAGCATACTGATCACAATAGTCATATAATCAGATACTTACACTACCATGCAAGCCAAGAAGACATAGCGGTTATCTGGAGTGACAACAGACGGCTCACAGGCAAACAAGACCATGACACATTGAGGAACCTGATGCAATAGGTCAGCAGAAAAGAAAAACAATACTTGGAATAATTGAACTATTCCCTCCACTTGTAAGGTCTAAAAGCTACTGTTAACAGAGCCTTTTAAAAAAGCCTGGGTACAATGTTAACTGTGATGATCAGAGATATACATTTGTAGCAAAGGACCGACTTTTGGAAAACCCCAATGTCACCCACCTACTCATTAATAACGATAGTGACAGTGTATTAATATAATGTGTTGATAATAGTGTCTGCAAGCTAATGCGTCAATCATCCAGTATACTGCTAACTGGCGCCCACTCTTTGCACAAGCATCTACGTACACTCAAAGTGTGTGGTGGCAGTTTTGAAACCACTAATTTTGCCATGTCAATGTTTTCTTGTCCGAAAAGGCTTCATAAAATGGCATCTAGCTATTAACTGGGATGCCACAAAAGACTAGTTCAATTACACAACGACAAAATGGTTGTATTATAAAAAAGACGTAAGAAACTTCCCTAACACGGAATGATAAAAGCAAAGTGTCAAACTAGCAAAAACAAAAAAAAGCTAAAGTCTCTCCATCTGCCACAGTTGCTTGAAATAGTTGAGTGTTACTTTTACGTTGGATTTTATAAAGAGCTATAATACTTTGGGAAACTTACCCTTATCAACTTTGAAAGTTCGGTAATTCAAAGTTATCCAGCAGGGTGTTACAAACTTTTAAACTTGTGTGTTGGCATGTCTTAAAGATATCTGCATCTAGCCGAACTGTAAGTTAGCTAGTAAGCTAAGTTAGCTACTAACGTACAGTCGGAACATTTTTGTGTCTCCTCTTTTTCATCTTCGTCAATACCCTTCTCTCCGTCCTCTACGCCTTTCCACACATTAACCTAAGGCCTTTCTAGCTATCCATAAAAACTTAATATGTGTGAAACGAAATGTATCTTGTGGTAAATGCATGTGTATCCAGTAGTTAGAGGTGATGCCCCGTGTCGAACGGACCCCCCCAACAAGCAGCGGTGTCACCAAAGCGGGCTGGCCGCTGTGTCTCCAGAGCCAGAAGGCCCCAGCGTCATCCCGAGTACATAGTCGGAAAGGCTTCAGATAAAACAATGACAACGTGTAATTGTTCACCTCTAAAGCTCGGACATCAGTCGTCTTACCTTTGCTTTGGTAATGGTGTGTGTGGCTAGTTTAACAACCGCGAAATTTCCCTTGCCAATGGTCCGCTCGATTTCGTAGTAGCCCACACGGGCTTGCGGGGGCCTGGTGGCCGAAGTGTGGCCAGGATTGGTGATGCACCCAGTGGCCGTGCTGGGTCGACCGGGGTGGCTGATGCCGGAGGGTGGCTGGGCTCGGTTCTGGGAGCCCATGCCTGCGTGGGTCGGTCGGGCAGAGTGCGTAATCCCGGCCGCAGCGGACCCAGCAGCACCTCCGCTTGACACGGCCGCCATCTTCTCGCCTCTCTGCGGGAACAACAAGCAGCCTTGCGCAGCGCGCATCACGGGCACGCCCCCGCCCTGCGTCATTTTACGTGGAACGCTCCTCCGCAGCGCCCTCTCTAGGTTGTAACCATGGTAACGATCAGCGTAACAAATGACTTCATCCACAGCAACGTATTGTGGTTGCCCTGGCGACAAAGAAGTGCGCATTATCACTCTGGTTCCCATGATTCAGTGATTATTTGCAAACTGCTGCACTATGTATGATCAGTGAGGCTTTAAAGGTATATACCGCTCTAACATTACAATGATAGATTCAAATCATCGACTTCAGGACAACAGACATAATGAATATGTCCACAAAGGAAATGGTTCACACTTTTGAGCAGACAATTCAGGCCATTTGCTGTTCGTGCTAATATGAGTCTTGCATCCATCACTGAATCTTTAACACCAGTTATATATTGTCAATAACACCAGTTATATATTGTCAATAACCATACAACACAAAGCATCTACTTTACCAGTAAATTATATATTTCATAGTTTAAATAATCACTGTTCTTTAAGTAAATATTATCACTATCAATATGTAAATATAAGCTAAGCATTGCTGTATATAGCCTTAAGATTTAAGATTGATGAAACCCTCTTTTTAATGGTCACACATACACAGTGAAATATGTTCTCTGCTTTTAACCCATCATAGGACAGCGCTCAGGGAGCAATGGGAGTGAGGGGGTAAGGGGGTAGTCTTGTGCCTTGCTCAAGGGCACCAAAGTAGGGCAGGAGGTCAACTGGGACCTCTCCAAGTAGCAGTCACACTGCATTTTTTAGGTCTGGTCGGTAACTTGAACCAGTAACCCTACGGCTCACAGTCCAAGCCCCTACTGACTGAGCCACTGCCGGAGCCCACACTGTATACTGTAATCCACATACCTCATAGGCTATAAAGCGAACAGTATATACAGTAGATAGATAGATAGATAGATAGATAGATAGATAGATAGATAGATAGATAGATAGATAGATAGATAGATAGATAGATAGATAGATAGATAGATAGATAGATAGATAGATAGATAGATACTTTTAATTTGTTTATCTGTACATAGAAGGCTAGTCAAAAGAGTCTTAGTTAAATGTCTTGTTGTCTTTGTTTTAGCTGTCTATATATGTCTATTTATGTGCATTGAGAGCAACAACAAAAACAGGATATACACACTTACTTGGCCTTTAAAGCTATTTGTATCTGTGATTATGAGTAATATAGGCTACCCAAATACTCTGCTATCAGTTCAGCCTACTTCCTCCACCGATTCGCTGCATAGGCAGTCTAAATGTCCCAATGTGTGCTGTGAAATGGCCCTGAGGTTCTGAAACTAATTAATTTGAAAAGACCAGTGTGTAGGATTGAGTGGCATCTCAATCATAATGTATACTAATTCTGCAACACAGCCTACTAAATGCAGTTGCAGTCCATATATGCTATACAAAAATAATTGTTTTGGGCACAGCCAAGAGTGTCATGGAACTTAAGGTGGTCTTCAGGTAATGTAAAAACAAGAAAAGGCCCTCTTTAGAGCAAGTGTTTTGTTTGTCTGTTCTGGGCTACATGGCGGTGCAACATGGACCCGCTTCATGTAGATATGAAAGGCTCACTCTAAGCTCACAAAAAGACAATGAGTCTTAGTTTCAGGTGAGTATACACTCATCAAATCAGTGGCATCTTCTTACTTTTACCCAGAAGGATTATGGTTAGCTCAACTCCTTACCCTCACGCTTTACCACTGTGGATAGACTTGGGGAAATTACTGTTTTATTGACAAAACACTATTTTTTCCCCCAATACATTATTTTATTAGTTTAAATGATAGGCTACTAAATTGGTCTCATGTAGCACACTTATTTGATTGTGTGTAATTCATTTATTTGACATAAATATGTTGACGGAAAATAATGCCTTTTTTATATGTGGGAAAATTGTTCTATATATTTTACTGACCAGGTTGTAGACAGCACCACTCCATGGTAGAAAGGTGTTCCTGCATCCTGTTAATAGAGCTGGATAAGACTACCAGCTGATCAAAGCTGGCAGCTGCCCTGAGTCCCAGGGCCCTAGAGAGAATCAGAGTTCACTTTATGTGAATAGGGTTGAGGTAATTTGATCAACTGATATTTTTGATTTGGTATAAATCATCTGAATTAAGTTCCTAAAAGCAGGCCCTGAATTGCCTAAACTCGAATCCATTTTGAGTAACAGAAGTAATTGGAGTAGTTGTTGGTTGCTGGGTTTAAAAAATATGATGAAGCTGCCTTTTGTAGTCTGCTGCGTGTTGTAGACTATCTGAAGGCCACACTGCATATACACAGAGTTAAAGGGATCTATGTTTCCCAAAAAATATTTTTGACAAAATATGACAAACACGCACAAGAAAACATAAACAATCAAAGTATGTTTCTTTAAAGGTCCTTAAAGCTTTGGAGTCAGACCATTTTGATTTATGGTTCTGGAATTTACCAAGAATGATCAGAAGCTGTAGGGAATATTGCTATCCATCCCATAGAACACAACATATAGCATCACATCAAATACTTTATTCTGTATGTTCCCATGTTCCTATTTATAAAGTTTTGCATATCTGTCCAAAATAAATTGGAATGATCACAGTGACAATTATCTAAATGACAAAAAGTGCATGTAAGCGACTGTATAGTCTATGTTTCTAGCTTAAATATTTCCAACATTGCTGCAGGAGGTGTAACATTTATGATGTATCTGTTACTACACGGTTTATTCCAAATATCAATATCTCCAATTGAAAATATGCTTAAAGCTAATGTTAATTTATGTAAGATCACAATTGTGGGGAAACTAGGCATGATTTCCAATGTTATTGTTATACTATTTTAATTCTGCTATTTTATACTATTTTAATTCTGCTATTTTTATACTATTCACAATGCTACTTCACACTCATTTACATCAACACTGTGATTATTGTACTGTAAATGCTCTGTCTAATCTTGCACTATGTTTTTGCTGTGAAGCACTTTGAGCTGCAATTCTTGTATGAAAGGTGCTATACAAATAAAGCTTATTATTATTATTATTATTCTATGAATTCTTTAAAAACAATTTGTTTTAAAGATATTATTAAAAAAACATTCAAATGTGTAAACATTTCACACGTACTAAAAACTGAAATGGTAGAGGGCAGAGACATTACGTCATGACGTCGGACTCAGTTTGTTTACAGTCTGAGCGTGGAGGGGGCGCTAATGTCACCCATTTTTCACACCGTAAACATGCTCAATTTCATCACCCTCCGCTCGAGAAATACTGACACAATGCCGCAGCAACGCAAACACACGCCGTGACAACCGCCCGCATTGGACAGACTTGAACAAATACTTTGTGCTGTTTTATTTTTGACACGGTCCGCGACGCTGGAAGCCGAACTCCGACCAAAACATGGGGCTGCCCGACCAGCGTCCTAACCATCAGTGCTAACGTTAGCACAGCTAGCTAACAGCTTGCCAGGCTTTCAGAGGAAGAGGAATTGAATATCGTTGTCATTGATCTTGTCTTGAAGCCTGTGTTATTTTTCGCATAGCTGACCAGCTACCAGTTTGTTTACGGAAGTAAATAGAACCAGAAGCAGATATTTAGCTAAAGTAAACACCGTCTTTAGCTTGTCAGTTAGCAGCTGTTGGTTATTGCTGTTGGTAGTGCCACAGTAAAGATAGCCATCTTACTATCCGATTAATTGTTGCTGAATGGGGTGGAGTTGTCATTAGTAGTGTCACACTGGCTACAATAACGTTAGATCAGTTCCAGTTTAGGAAGACGGTGTTAGACAAAATGGTGTTAAGGAGTTGCTGGAAGTCTCGACATAAAAACAGCTGTGGACCTGCTCCTTGTTGGATCCGACCAGGATTGGCAGCTTTGCTCTGGTTGTGTGTGATCCAGTTTGTTTGCAGCATTGGGGTGGTCGGGGAGACTCCAAATGTGGTCCAGAAAGATGCAGAGTTTGATGTCACATATAATGACACAGTTACAAGTGAAAACCAGACCATCTACGCTTTTAATCACACTATCTCCAGGAATAAGGTGAGTGTACATCCTCAGATTGCTATATTTGTTTTCCACTCAAGCAATATTGAATGTAATATGATATTCTTTCTTTCTTTGGGTGGCAGACGGAGGGTGTCCATGTGTCTGTGGACGTGTTGTCACGCGGTTTTGAGAGTCCCATCCTGTTTGTGGTCCGACAGAAGCAAGCTGTGCTGTCTTTTCAAGTCCCTCTCATTCTAAGAGGCCTGTGAGTATCCCCACTCTACATACTAGTTGTAAACTGGACTCATCTGAAAGCGTAACATCTTAAAAAATCAGCTGAAAACAGACTCATGTAGACTTTGATTTGGTCTTTCACTCTTTTAAAACCACCCCTTGCATCTTCCCACCTACTCAGATTCTCAGGGTCCTAACATATCACTCTAAAACACGTCTATGCTCCTAACAATATTTCTAGTTTATTACCTTATGACGGTCATATTGCGTCATAGCCCTCTGCTTGCCATAGCAACAGCCTATTAGCCTAAATCCTCTGAGATTTTAGTAAATAATATTATGTAAATTGCAGAGCGGGGCTCAGATTTGTAGACAAGGATCATTTATTGTCATTGTACAAGACAGGGCTGTGCAATGAACCAGTATGCTTTGGTTTGTTGACAGTGTTTTCTTTCCAGTCCACTCAAAGACCACAGACCTTTTCCAAAACATTAGTGTTTATACGGCCTCCCCTTCGCTGAAATGTCATTTGATCTGCAAAACTCCTCCATAGAGATTGGAAAAGGAAGAGTAACACATTAGCCGTAGGTACAGATTTAGCTCTATGTCATGACATTTTGTCCCAATGCTTAAACTGATTTAAAATCAATTGTGAGTGGACTGTAAGGCAGGTCTCCACCCTACTGAATCGGCTTGTGTCTGTCGAAATCAGTTTGTGTACTAGGCATTTACGTATGTTCTTCTAACTAACTGTACACGTAGATGATACTGACTGTAATAGTCCAAAGTTTCTCCTAGGGAGTGTCTGGCTGCCTGCTTTCTCTTTATAGTCAACGGTTATGTCTTCAGGTCATGCGATGAAGCTAATGTTCTTGTCTGTTGTTCGGAGCTGTGTGTAATAGCCGTGCAAGAGAAGGAAATCTGTAAATGCTAGCTGTGTTTTTTTTTTTAATTGTAGATGTGGTGGAGAGAGATGGGTTTCCACGGGTCAGATTTATTCCAAGAGGGGCTGCATTTTGGGAAATGTCGCTTATGTGAAGATGTCATAGTTGTATGTGTACATTTTCTAGAAAGTTATTTCTTTCTTTCTTGGGTGAAGTTAATCACAAACGTTGGCCAGCTGTTGATGTAATTACAACTAAATCTACTCCCTTTTAATATGCTCTGGATCTTACTCAGTGGTTATAGGACACACTGCCTGTGTCACTTGACTTAATCAGTAGGGGTTTCATAACAGGTTAGAAGTTCAGCTATTGGCTAACAGCCCATGTGTGAACTGATCTGTGTCTCCCACACTCCAAGGTACTGTGGTTGTGTAACACCAGAATTCACGCTCTATAGTCTTGCCTATGCAATCTTGTAGCCAGGCATATTTTAGCAGATCACTAAGGAACCTTGGACTCTCACTTCTTCTTCTGAGATCCACCAGTGCAGATCTGAGGAGCGCAGTTTACTGTAAATAAGCAAACCTGAAAGTCAGCACTTCTGTTTCATTTAGTTGTGTTTCCTGTCACATGCTCTCTTCAAAAGAACCCCCTGTTTTGAGCTATACCGTGTGAATTAAAGATTTTCTAAAGCTGGGTTGTTTATACATTTTTCTCAGAGATTATTGAAGACGCATTTTCTAGTTAGGTCATCTGATTCTGAAACAGTAATACAACTACATACAATACAACCACTTCCCTCATCATCACGTAACAAGTCCATCTCTTTGATTTGATTTTCTTCTTAATACAATCATCCATTACTTAAATTAGGTTGTCTATCTATTCTGTGAAATAGAAAAGAGCTTTAATTAAATAAACACAATTAAATATGATTCATCAATAGATACATCTAGGGTCTAGTTCATTTTAAAACTCAAACCTTTTGGATGTGAACTTGACTTCGCTTGTTCTCCTTCTATATGTCTGTCTCTCTCCAGCTACCAGAGGAAGTACCCTTACCACCATGTGGGCCGGACATTGTGCCAGCCTCCGACCCGGGCCGCCTCTGAGACCCAGTTCTTCTTTATTGACGTGTCTACCCTGTCCAGCCAGGGTACAAGCTACCAGCTCAGAGTCAGCCGTGTTGAAAGCTTCAACCTGCAGTGAGTGACATCTGTGAATCACAAGAACACACTGGGCAGTAGTTGCCTGAATCCTTTGAAGCTTTAAGCATGTTTCCTTCCTGCTGGGTTTTATAGTAACTCAAATTTAAGTTACAAGTATGTCTGACATGTTTTCTTCACCTTGATTACAGGACAGACAAGAAATTCAGCTTCACCGCGTCACCATCTCAACCTCAGGTATTACAGCTCAATACCATGTACCAATGTGTGTTTATTAGAGATGCACCGGTCCGATACTGACTCAAATAGCTGCATCAGGTATTGGTGACACTGAGACAATCTGGTATCGGATACCATTCTATTGTTACACTTAGTTTTATAAAGTTAGATTAGCCATGTTAATTCAAGTCTGATGAGGCATACAGCTTATTATTAAACACTGGTACTGATGGGTCCTCCCGTGTGTTTCTAAGTATGGCAGTAAGTGCTATTCTATAACAAGGACGTGTAGTCACAGACATTTAGGGAGCAGACACGGTGAGAGTGCGGGTGGAGAGTACAGATGACAAGAATATGAGAGAAAGGGAGGAAAGGTCAAGTAAGAATCAAGGGAATTTCACATTTTACACAATTGTTCAGCATGCTGTGATATTCTTTTCTCTCCCTTTTGTCTGAGAAGTTTCATCACATGTTTTTTGCGGTGTTAAATTGGTGGAAACGTATAAAAGGGGTTGATCTTTTGTCTGAAGGTGTGTTTTCTTATCCTATCTCCTCCAATTACTCCCTTCCTGAATCCTTATCCTTATTCTTTCTCTCGCCCTTTCTCTCAGTACTTCAAGTATGTTTTCCCGGATGGGGTGGACACTGTGATCGTCAAGGTCGACTCAGACATGACCTTTCCCTGCTCCGTTATGTCAATCCAGGACATCCAGGTACACTCACTCCCCCTCCCCATCCCCTCAAACCAGACAGCTGCGGTCCTCAGGTGCCCCCTGGCATGGTGGCCAACATGCAGTAGCACCATTGGGCCACACGAGGGCATACTTGAGTTAAATGCAACAGTTGTCTGTGCAGTGTAAAGATATGATGTTTTGAGACGCTTTAACTGAGATTGTATTGCTCTTTATTCTTTTTAAAAAAATTTTCATGCTTAATATGACAGTTTTTTACTAAATGTATTCCTGTTCATCTCTCATTCCCTCTGGCTTTTAACCTTTTTAATGCTTCATGCCTGTCTCTTTCCTTTCAGTGTCCTGTCTATGACCTTGACAACAATGTGGCCTTCATCGGGATGTACCAGACTATGACCAAAAAAGGCGCAATCACTGTACAGGTACATGGTGCAAACCTTTGTGGCAGACCCGAGAGTATAGACCCCCTCCATTACCACACAGAGTCACATCGCATCTTCTTCTGTCTCTTTCTGTCATTCAGAGAAAAGATTTTCCCAGCAACAGTTTCTATGTGGTAGTTGTGGTAAAAACAGAGGACGAGGCGTGCGGCGGTCCGCTGCGCTTCTACCCTCTCCGTCCTGATGAGCTGATCGACGCCGGCAACCGCACCAAGTTCATCGATGTGATCGTCACCCCCCGCTATCAACTGTAAGTCACATGTTTACGAATATAAACTGTCCAGACATATGATTGTTGTACACCACAGAGCTTTTTCTTTTAATGTCCACAGTTAGAAAACAAACGTACCTATTCAAGTATCATCCGGTTCATAGTTGAGTCATTGCAGTAGAAGTTATTTTGGGGTATGTCGGCACAATATACTATGCAACTGTGACAATCGCAAGCTCTAGGGAAGGATGCTATATCATTTGATTCTGCGATGCCGGCGAGGTCCTGCAGTATATGCATGTGAATAGGTTTACAGTGCGTCTGTCTTCACTCTCCACAGCGGAGGTGTATGTGATGGGCATGCTGTTCTGTCTGGGTATCTTCCTCTCCTTCTATGTGCTCACCTTGCTCATGGCCTGTCTGGAGAACAAGGGGTAAGATTTAGCACTTTTCTCTGTCGAGTTGCATCTTCATATACACAGGCTTGTTTCGCTGCTGAGATATTTTGCATCTTTGAATCTGAAAAGTCAAATCCTTTTGTAGTGATGTACATATCTTCCCCTTTATCTCCGCTGCAGCCACAGACAATCCCTCGTAGATAAAGCCACACAGACTGATGAGTTCTGTTTGGTTAAATGTGGTTAAAGACCAGAACAATAATTTGTCTAATTGAAGAATGTAGATTCATACAGCTGCACTACAAGAAGAGCACTCTTCTGAATACTAATGACTTTTATTTGCATATTTTCCTTTCTGTTTTCTGCAGAATGAAGAAGACAGAGGTGTTTCAGGTTTCTGCTGACATGTCACCTGCTGAGACAGGTAACCCAGCAACGAGCTATGATGGATTGGCCCATTAGGTCGTTAGAGGGTGTGCGGAGCATACCACTTGGTTAAAGTGGTGAACCTGTACTGGAGAGTAGATGCCATATTATATATTCAATGTTAAACTACACTTAACATACAGTATAGTAATAATAATGAACTCTTAAGCTTTTTTATTGTATGATTCAACATGTCTGCGTGTACTGAACGTGTGTCTTTCACTCTCTTTCTCCCTCATGCTAATGTGTGGTTCAGCCTCTCTGCTTGGGAAGAACGGTGACGGTATAACGACACTGTTACTCCTACCTTGCGCTTACTGCCCTCTCTCACGCGGCGTTGCTCGTCTGCAGATGCTCTGCATGCATTAACTCGTATCCCATAACGCCCCCTGCCATATAAACGGTGTTCATAAAAAGGACGATAAAGAGATGTGATTGACTATAAAGCTCCATGGACTGTGCAGTAACATCAACATATCATTGTTCCACCGTTTAGTGAAGCTTTTATGACTTGCATCACAGAGATACAGATATACGTGACTCACCTGGGTCCTTGTTAGGTGCTTGTTATCGTGCCTGAATTGTTCACTTTGGTATCCTTCTACTTCCCCTCACAGCTGTACCGTTTGTTGGCTGAAGAAAACACATCACTATATCACTTCATGGTCAACAATGCGAAAGACACGACAGAAAGAAGATAGAAAGTGACTGCAGATAATCCTTAAGATAAGCGTGTGCTCAGCTGATGTGGTTCTTTAGCTCGGTGTGTATCTGTGTCAGCTCACTGCAGGGTTTGCTGAAATGATTTGATTTGAAAACTGCGGGATACTTAACGTTCACTGCAGCAGTCATCACTCTTAGAAAACAAACCAGCCTCGGCACCATTGCATACTCACATTTTCACCCTAACACTGTTATTTCAAAGATATAGTCCCTTTTGAGCCTGAGAACATTGGATCCCTGCATGTGTTGCTGCCTCCCTCCCCTCTCTGTGTTCATGTAACAACTCCGCTGCAGTGGTGTTTCAGTCTGCAACGTTTAGATACTAACGAGTGTTGGTGCTTTGTCTCTGTATGTGCGTTTTGTTAACCTATTAGGAGTTTTAAATGTGTGTGTGCGCATGTCTCCACAGGTAAAACTCCAGCCTCACCATATGAATATGGCTCCTTCCGTGAGTTTTGGACAGTTCTGGTTTTGCTTTTGTCTTTTTGTTTTTGTTGATATGAAATGAAATGATCTTTTCTTTCTTTCTTCCAGCTGACAACGGCAGCACACTCAGTTCAGAGGCCATCACTGACAGCGTCACATCAACTGACAACAACTACAGATACATAGGTATGGACACACAAGCATTTCTTCTGGCCCATGTACCTGGCTTGCCGTTAGCTTCCTGCGAGCAGCTCTGGTCCCTCATTGGTTTTCTGTGTGTCTTTGTTCATCAGGACAGGAGCCTTTCAAACGTCGCACAATCCTCAATCACCTTCACATAGCCATCCCCATTGGTGACACACTGCCGCATAATCGGTCGAATCTGTTCGGAGTTGCATCAAACCAATCAGCACTGTGTGAATCATACATCAATGACTCTTAGAGGTGGATGCCGGGTGGCTAAATTCCTAATCTGATTCAATTGAAATGAACAGCAAAACTATATTGATAGTGCGGAGATCAAAGTACAAACAATCATTCTAAAAGTTTGGAAATTGCAAATACTTTTTGAAAGGTGTGATATGTTTGAACATCATAAAAAAAAGCTTTAAATGCAGGTGTCCATCTGATTGACCAGATTGTCCCACCAATGAATCGAAAGGATCAGTGTTTTTTTTCCTTCCATGACCTCCTCCTCTCTCTCCCCTCTTCCCTCTCCTCTCTCCTCTCTCATCTCTTCTTCCTCTCCTCTCTTCTCTCCTCCTCTCTCTCCCCTCTCTCCCCCTCTCCTCCTCTCCCTCTCCTCTCTCCTCTCTCCTCTCTTCCCTCTCCTCTCTCCTCTCTCCTCTCTCTCTCTCTCCCTCCCTCTCCTCTCCTCTTCTCCCTCTCTCCTCTCCTCTCTCCTCTCGCCTCTCTTCCTCTGCCTCTCTCTTCTCTCCTACTCTCCGCTCTCCCCTCCCTTCCCCTCTCCTCTCGTCCCTCTCCCTCCTCTCTCCTCTCTCCTCCTCTCCTCACCTCTCGCTTCTCCCTCTTCTCCTCGCTTCCCCCCCTCTTCCTCACCTCTCCTCCCTCTTCCTCTCCTGCATTCCTCTTCCTCTCCTCTCTTCCCTCTCCTCTTTTCCCTCTCCTCTCTCCTCTCTCCTCCTCTCTTCCCTCCCCCTCTCCTCTCCTCCTCTCTCTCTCCTCTCTCCCTCTCCTCTCTCCTCCTCTTCCCCTCTCTTCTCTCTCCCTCTCGTCCTCTCTTCCTCTCCCCTCTCTCTCTCCTCTTCCTCTCCTCTCGCACTCGCT
This sequence comes from Cottoperca gobio, assembly GCF_900634415.1. Classification (NCBI taxonomy): domain Eukaryota; kingdom Metazoa; phylum Chordata; class Actinopteri; order Perciformes; family Bovichtidae; genus Cottoperca; species Cottoperca gobio. The sequence goes on from NC_041367.1 coordinate 6,834,923, forward strand.
CCTCGTCTCCTCTCTTCCTCTCTTCTCATCCTCTCCTCTCTCTCTCTCTCTCGCTCCGCTCTTCTCTCCTCCTCGCTCCGCTCGCTCCACTCTCCTCTCTCCTCGCCTCTCTTCCTCTCTTCCTCTCTCCTCTCTCCTCCTCTCCATCTCCTCCTCTCGCTCCTCTGCCTCTCTCTCCTCTCCTCTCTTCCTCTCTTCTTCCCCTTCCTCTCTCCCCTCTCCTCTCTTCCTCTCTCCCTTCTCCTCTCTTCCCTCTCATCTCTCTCCTCTCTCTCCTCCTCTCACCCCTCCGCTCTCTCTCCCCTCTCCTCTCCTCTCTCTCCTCTCTTCTCCTCTCTTCCCCTCTCCGCTCTCCTCCCGCTCCCTCTCTCTCCCTCTCCCCTCTCTCCCGCCTCTCTCCCCGCTCACCTCTGCCCCTCTCCCTCTCGTCCTTGTCCCCTCTCCTCTCTCCTCTCCTGTCTCCTCTCGTCCCCTCTCCTCTCTTCCCTCCTCTCTCCTCTCTCCCCTGTCCCCTCTCCTCTCTCCTCTGTCCCCTCTCCTCTCTCCTCTCCTCTCCTCTCTCCTCCTCTCTCCTCTCTTCCCTCTCTCCATCAGATCGATCGTTGGACAGTGCTGGACGCAGCAGGCACGAGTCTCTGAGCTCTGTGGAGGAGGATGACTACGACACGCTGGATGACATCAACTCAGACAAAAACATTGTCCGCACCAAGGTCGGCCTCGTCTCTCCGTCTCAATACACATTGCTCGTTTTTGGTCACGATGCCTAAATGTCACGTACCGTGCTGTTTACCATCGTACTCGATGACAAAGTAATAATGCCCTCTCCTTTTTTACAGAAGTTTCTGTACTGTGTCTGACTTGTCCCGCAAAGACAAGAGGATCCTCAGCAAGAAATACCAAATCTACTTCTGGTGAGGACACCGGGTCGACTGAGAAAAAACAAATGCAATTGAAGAGTAGAATCTAAAGTATTCCTTCATCATCATAATTATGAACAAGTCTAATAATTCTCTATCTTCTCTCCAGGAACATTGCTACTATTGCTGTGTTCTATGCGCTGCCAGTCGTCCAGCTGGTCATCACATATCAGACGGTACGCTGATGAGACATAAACTGTGTTAAATAAGATATCTTTTTAAAAGATGGATCCTAAATTGACTCTCTGTTCTTCAGGTGGTCAATGTTACAGGAAACCAGGACATCTGCTTCTACAACTTCCTGTGTGCCCACCCTCTGGGAGCTCTAAGGTGCGTGGTTAGCACATGCATGTTTAGGTGCCTGAATGTATTATTGCAACCACAGTACGGCTAGCAGATTACATACCTGTGTTTTAAACTATTGCCTTGCACCGTGTGTCGTACACAGTGCGTTCAACAACATCCTCAGTAACCTCGGTTACGTGCTGCTGGGATTCCTCTTCCTCCTTATCATCCTCAAAAGAGATATCGTCCACAATCGAGCACTGGTCCGCAACGATCGCAACGCGCTGGTAAGACACACAGACAGATTGACAGTACACACACTGTAAGGCACAGATAAATGAGCTTGAACTGTGTGTGTCACGCAGCAAAGACGTTCTCGGCTCGTTGTTAGTGATTGAAAACATTATCTTAGCAACATTAGCCTAATTTGGTAGCTGATTTTGTTAATAAAGCAGAAATAGGAAGTATTGAAGAGAGGATTCAGGATACATTTGGAATATAGAGTCAAATGAATTATTTATTGAACTTTCGTTGCTCAATTATTAGTTCAACTGTCCTCTCTCCCACCCCACAGGAATGTGGTATCCCAAAGCACTTTGGTCTGTATTATGCCATGGGAACTGCTCTGATGATGGAGGGCCTGCTCAGTGCCTGCTACCACGTGTGTCCCAACTACACCAACTTCCAGTTTGGTACGACTGCTGGTGTTCCTACCAGGACTGCATGTGTCTGTTTCTTGGAGCAGGATCAGTAGCTTAGTGACTTTGAAGGAAAATGGAAAGTCCTGGGTTCAGTTTCCTGGAGCTTTCTGTGCAGATGTATTGTATAGCTAAATGTACTCTGTTTGGGCTGATGAAATGAATTAAATCTACATTTCTTTAAGGGGTATGTAACCCAGTAGGATGACTGAGTTAGTCCTGTTTAATGTGACCCCAGAGTCCCAGGTTGGAGCTGGTGATTTGCAATAAAGACAACAAATCTGAACTATAATTCAGTGCCAACAATCTGTTATTTCCTTTTTGTTCTTGTATTCTTTAGATGATAAATGTGTCTGTTTTTTTTTTTTTAGACACCTCCTTCATGTACATGATTGCTGGACTGTGTGTGTTGAAGTTGTATCAGAAGAGACACCCAGACATCAACGCAAGTGCTTACACCGCCTACGCATGCCTGGCCGGGGTCATCTTCTTCTCTGTGCTGGGAGTGGTACGTACACACGCATCCAGACAACAAGGTGGACACAGGCCTGACTGAAACATACACATGTCCTAATGTTTGTAATGGTGTGTCTGCAGGTATTTGGCAAAGGAAACACCGTCTTCTGGATCGTTTTCTCCGTGATCCACATTCTGGCCACGATGCTCCTCAGCACGCAGCTTTACTACATGGGCCGATGGAGGCTGGGTAAGGTCACAGCTGGAAATCTGACCCTCAAGACCAGCTTGTTTACACTAGTTCTGTTTAGTGCAGTAATGCTGTGTAGTGGCTTCATAAACATCAGTTCTGTACTGACTGTACCTCTCACTGTGGACTCGTGTTTGACCGCAGCTCACATTTGTCTTTTATATTTGCGACAGACTCCGGGATCCTGCGCAGGATGGTGTACATCGTGTACACAGATTCCATCAGACAGTGCAGTGGACCGATGTACATTGTGAGTAATAACCCAGAAACTGCCGCAACAGCATGTTTTCGAGGAACAACGACCCATTTGTTCATCATTAACACACCAGTGGTACTTTGGTGAAGAATCAAGGAAGAAGTCTCGACGACTCCAAGTGAATGTGGAGAACTACATCAACACATCCGTAATACAAACTCTCACGCAACTTGTGCAGTATTATCAAAGTCTCACTTATCCAGTCGTAAGCTCACTACTTCCCAAATCCCAAAACAAACGAGACTTTGATTATACTACAAGAGTCGTGTGAGAGTTTGTAAACGGATGTTTTAATATAGTTCTGCTGCTGTTACTTCAATTGATCAAGACTTTTCACGTCCACCGTGGAGGGATGTGTTTTTCTTCACGGTAACATCGGTTGAGTAATTGACATACGAATAATAATTGTATTGAGTTGCCTCCATTATTCAAAGTTGACGAGGAATCGTAGTATTTAAGAGTTCATTTAGTTTGTACGTGTGGTTAGATCTTCGGATGTCATTGATGATTTTGGATATGATTGTTTCATTAATATGCGTCTACACGTCTGGTTGTAAATCGTTGTGTGTCCCGTCCCCCCCCCCCCTCTGTCTGTCTGACAGGACCGTATGGTTCTGCTCGTAATGGGCAACATAGTCAACTGGTCTCTGTAAGTAAACACCGTGTGTTTCTTCTTTTACTTAACACCAAGTAGACAATGAAAATAAAAATGTGCAGCACAGGACTGATGACATCATCTCTGCGTCTCCCCCTCCCTCTCTGCAGAGCTGCCTACGGCCTCATCGAGAGACCGAATGACTTTGCCTCCTACCTGTTGGCCATCGCTATCTGCAACCTGCTGCTCTACTTTGCTTTTTATATCATTATGAAGGTGTGTGTTTTTAAAGTAACATTTAGATTTTTAAAAAGGTGCAGAATTGTTTTGTGTATCTAAACCTCTACCCCCCCCCCACACTTGTGTATGTGTTTTAGTTGCGGAGCAGTGAGAGAATCAAGTGGCTGCCGTTGGTGTGTATTCTGTTCACAGCCGTGGTGTGGGGCTTTGCACTGTTTTTCTTCTTCCAGGGTCTCAGCACCTGGCAGGTCAGTAACGTATTCTTACACACCTAGTTGACTGAAAATGTTAGTCTGTGAGAGCACACGTTGTCTCTGTATTTCTAAATGACTTCATTCTTACACAATGTGGCATTAGTTTACTGTGTGTGTGTGTGTGTGTGTGTGTTTCTCTCCTGACACAGAAAACTCCAGCGGAGTCTCGTGAACACAACCGGGACTGTATCCTGCTTTCATTCTTTGATGACCACGACATCTGGCACTTCCTCTCCTCCATCGCCATGTTTGGATCCTTCCTGGTGTGTGTGTGTGTGTGTGTGTGTGTGTGTGTGTGTGTGTGTCACACCATGAATTGCGTATTATTTGCAACCGCTACGTGCCCCGTCTCAAGGTCCAATCACAAAAGATATTGCACTCATGATATCACAGCACAAACCAGGCCATAAAGTGTTTCAGCTATTAGTGCAATTTGCCCTTTTTTTTTGCGTCCGACTGCAATCATCCGTGTGGTAAAGGATAAATCGCTTGAGGCAGATGCGTGGGTTGTGAGGGGAGTCAGCCTGAGCCGGGAGGTTTTATCAGGAGAGGCTTTGCCAGAGTGCCACTTCCATCCTAACCTCCTGAGGGCAATTAAGATTAAGAAAAATGTATGCCTGGGATTTGTGAAAGGAATTAATAAGAAAAAGAAAAAGTGCACAATCCTTTAGTGAAATCTTCCCTCTGTGTACTAACCCCTCGCATCTTTTCTTCCCTCCCCTCAGGTCCTCCTGACCATGGACGACGACCTCGACACCGTCCAGAGAGACAAGATCCTCGCCTTCTAGATATGTCAGATTTTCTGAGATGAGCTCAGCTCTTCCACTCTGCCTTATCGCCCTTGTCTCGCTCCGTTTGCTCCGTCATGTTCTAAAAAAGAAAAAAGAAGCACAGCCAGTAGCCTGTTTTTCCCAGGCTGTACAGCACCTCTCTGCCTGCCTGACACAGCCAATCAGCCAGTCAGAGAAGGGCAGTAGCCCCTCCCTCCACATATATGGACACACACGTGCCAATGAAGAGTCTGGTTCGAGTGTTACTGAAGTGTTTTGTCCTCTCGCTGCCATCATCAATGTAACTGTAATCGATGTTTACTTCCTGCTGACGATGAAGATAACTATGTACACACTTGCTCAAAGAAACTATCCTAATTAACTTATTTTATACTGCATTACATTTGACCTACAAGTCAGCAATGCATTTTGAAATCACTGTTTATATACTGTGAGTGTGTACGTATGTGTGTGTTTACAAACATAAATGTGGGAAGATGAATTCTGTTCAGTCTGTCAGTGGCCTTTTAATGTTCTAATCATGTTAGTCACATACTGTGCTCTGATTGGTCAGATGCTCGACCTAGCCGTCCTTCTCATTGGAGAATATTATCACTAATAATAATGATGATGATGATGATTGTATTGACTGCCCTGAAGTCTGAATGCAAAGTTACTTTTTACATTGCACTGTATGACAAATGGATTTTAATGTTTATCATTGCAATGAGCGATTACTAAATAAAGCTCTCATTTTCAGATACTTCTATTGGCTAACTTCTGTTATGACCATCTGTAATCTATGAATTTAAGCAACATCTTGATAATACAGTGGAAAGTTCTTGGTTATTACTATTATTATTTTATTTATTTCTAATATTACCATCTTATTGGCATTTGTATATTTTATTACATGAATATAAAGTAATGAAATGGACAGCTTTGCTATTTTCTACTGAATTTTATTGACTGTTTCAAAGCTTTTCAAATGACTGGACTCTGTAATTCAAATACACTATAATACATTACAATACCTCCTGTATATAAAATATAGATTCCTGTAGTTCAAACCGTATTGTGCTGTTTATAAATACAGTAATGTCAGTAGTGCAAATAGCCTCATTTATGTACAGACATTAAATAAACAGGCCATCAATTCTTAAAATAAAAATACATATTTTTCCCATGTCTTGTGATGTATAAAAAGGGACAAGATAAACACCGTTATGATATTTAAACAGCATTTGTATAAGAATGATTCTGTCCCAAGCTTTCTGATCCACTGTAACAGGAAATCTAAGAAAGTGGATCCGGCGAGGTTCTGTGTGTAAACGTGTTCAGTACAGTATGATAATCAGGGTGTGGATATCTGTCTGTACGGACAAGCACTTACTCAAATAACACACCACAGAACAACCCTATAACAGGTGGGAACACAATACACGAATACATATATAAAATTAGATTTATTAAAATACTTTATAGAAAAATACAGTATTTATTTACATTGACCATGATTCTAACAGCGATTCCCTGTTTCTGACAAGCCGTAAACAACCAAAACTAAAGAAATGTGTATCACACACACACACAAGTCACTTATACAAGCATTGTCATAAATACAAATGTAACCTTTCATGAATTGAACTTTGACCTCTGTGCAGCAGAAAAGCACTACTTTGTAGCGTTATGTCCAGCCTGCAGCACCACATGTGTTCCCATCATGAAGATAAGTTAATGTTATGGGATGTTTTCAGTAAAAGACGTAAAGTGAGTACAGTAAATAAAGTAAACTAAATCATTTAAAAAACAAACAAGTTGCTCCAAGTCTGGCACGGAGCTATGATCTGTAAACGTGGCATTGGAAGTGCTTTAAGCCATATATAATGTTGTGTAAAGTCCTCAGCCCTCCAATCCACCAATCACAGCAGAGGAAGTCGGGCTTTCCCTGAAAAACCTTTGCTAAGAAAGCTTTTTAAAAGGAATGAAGTGAAGAGGGCACAGGTGAGGCCCCGTGTGTACACATCACAGATAATGCTCCAAAGTCCTCAGTGACAAACGCAGTGCAACGGGACTGAACTGTGTGTCGTGTCCTCAGTAATGATAGACTCTGATCTGGTTGTTATCGTCCAGGCCCAGCTGGACCAGGCTGCTCTTGGTTGAAGGAGCCCGATAGCGAGTGAACAGAGGTCTGGAAGGCAGAGTTAAAGACAACATAAAACTGTCCAACAAGTAATAGGACGCTTCGTACAACAGATGGCAATAATGTGAAGTAGTAAAAGGTTCCAAAATACATCAATACACATCGTTAAATCATGAAAATGGAGTGTAAAAAGACATATAAAGCATTTATGAAACGATGGTGACGTGTAAACCCGGCAGTTTGCTCATGTTTATCACTAATAAAAACTACTTTAAATAAAATTTAAGAGAAAGAAAAACAAGAACATGTGATGTGATAAATAGGAAATATTGCAAAAAATAAATACCATTAAAACTAAAAGGAGTAGAAATTAGCAAAGAAAGTAAGAAGATGTAAATAAATAGTCAAATAAACTAAGATTATTTGCTTCTTTTTACCAGATGCATAGAAGTTACTGCATTTGGTCAGTTTGGAGGCTCCGTAGTCGTGGATTTATAATCTGCAACAGTATACACACATACAGCGTGTGTTAGCATGTCAGTCTGTGACAGGTGCATTGAGGTTAAGAAACTAGACAGTGGATGGTGTGCTCTTTAAGTAGAGTCAACACAACACTAATGTTTACAGTATGTGTGATAGAAGGATACATGCTGGTGTCCTTCTTGCGCATCTCCAGCCACCTCTTGTTGCCGTCAATCAGCCCCTGCAGCCTCTGGCCGTCTACCTCCACTGACTTCCGCATGGAGCGCAGGCTCCGACCATGTTCACTGACACACCCACAGACACACACAGTTTTAGGATTGTTGTAGGCACATTTAAGACAGTGGATATGTAATCTATAGCATGATTGAAAGGGGCATTGCAGCAGGTTACCTAGCAGGAGGGTACGGCGAGTATGCGGAGGTTGTCCCCATGGAGCTGCAGGCGACTGGGTTCATGGCTGCTCCTGGAGAACAGCAGAACAGTTAAGGACCAACACAAACCTGATTGCATTGATTAAAAACCCACTTTTAACAAGTCACATTACAGTTTTCTCATTTGCCTGAACCCAAGATACATTTTCAAAACCGTTGACACAAATGCAAAATACTTTAAAGCACAAAAACATTAATAAACAAACAACACACCTTATGGTAAAATGTATTATTTCAGTCAATCAACAAAATACAGCTGAACCGGTTCAACCTTAATATGTGCGATATGTCTGTGTCATTTGTCGATACTTTATATATTTATAGTGCCAAAAAGGCAAGCAAGTATATGTGCATGAATTGTATGTTTAAATCTTTCTTTATATTCTTGTGTGCAGGTCTTTCCTTCTGTGCCTTCGGCCTCTTGGATCCATGCTTGCAGGTGGTGCATGTTATAGATGCATAAGGACTGATTGCTTATTGAAGAGTTGTGCAAAGGAGTTTCACATTTTCTCTAAATATAAAATATGTTTTACATTTTGTTTAACACAGTTTATCTAATAAAGTTTTGGATCTTTCAATGCGTTCTATGTTAACTGTTTTGTTAGATTGTGAAAAATGTGTGAGATCAATGAAAAAGTGTGAACACATTTGCACAAGAAGACTTCTGCTGTGGATCTCATTTCATTACGCGTGTCTTAGCAATCGCACATTGTTTTAATGGTGCTTCACTGGTGACTGTTGGCATACCGGGGAATATCTGACTCCATCGGCTATTGATGAGGTCATCAGAGGCCCTCATCCCACTGCTGATGGGGGTACTGAAGAAAGGCGTGGCTGTGGAGGGGCCTTGGGGCGCCCAGTTCCAGGACGGCTCTGAGAGCCTCACTGAGGGAGGTGGGGCTGAGGAGCTGTGGCCACGGGTGCTCATGGCTGGGGTGGAGGTGGGAGCTGGGCTGGAGTGAGGACGAGACAGAGGGAAGGCCGTATAGGATGTGGAGCTCTGCCTGTGGGCAAGTGAACCCAACGCACTCAGCACGGTGTTGAGCTGGCCTGAGATCAGCTGCAGGGACTCTGCTAACTCCTCGACTTTGGGGTGTCCTCCTGATGAGAGGGGGAGGGAGAAATACTCAGCAACATCGCAACAATAACAGTGAATACGTCTTGAAGTAAACTAGTGGAAAGGGATTCTTTAATATTCACTCCAGCTAGGTTCAAAATGCTGAAAGAAAGAGCGTCGTCACACTCTGATTGGCCAAGAGGGGAAATGCACCAAGCTGCTCTCAATTCCTAATTAGGAGCCGGTCCCCACACCTCGCACGACAGGTGATCTGAATAACCCTCCAATCCACTGATCCAGAAGGATGGCCTGCCCCAGTGTTACCTGTCCCATCCGGTGGGTCCACAGTGCTGCTGAGGTCAGATTCAGTCACATCAAAGGTCACCTTCCTCTCTCCTGCCAGCCGAGACAGATCCTCAAACAGCGTCTGAACGGAGAGAGCGACCAGACAACGTTAATAATAGCTATGATATGCCTGTATTTATAGTATTACCTGCTGGTTTGATTTATTCTAAAACAAAAAAGCACACACAAAAACAGAAAATAATAAAATCTAAATGCCCATTCTGTGTAGAAGTGAGGTTTAAAGTAATAAAGCTACCTCTACCTCCTTTCAAATTCATTATCATCTAAAAATGACTTATACAGATTATAAGCAGTGGAATATATTCATGTGAAAATAATAGGAAAGAGGCAGAATAAAACTACAAAGGTATTATATTTGTATGTTTTGTGTTTATAGGTTTGTTATAAGTGGTCACTACTACTACTAAAGGTGCTGGTGGACAGGCGGATGTTTCTCCCGACCTCTTCAGCCATAGAGCCCTCTAGCTGCTGGAGTTGCTCCTCTTTCCTCCGCAGCAGAGTGTTTCCTCTCTGAACCGTCCGCTGCAGCTCCACCACATTTCTGGCCTCCTGACGGAACGAGGGAAAAGAACCAGCACTTATTTCAAATCCAGCCCGTCTCGCCAGTCATCACACAAATTATTATCGAGCAGGAGGTGGCTCGCGCTCCTCCCTACCTGCTGGAGGTTTCTTATCATCTCCTCAGTCAGCCCTCCTTCCTGGTTGGCGTGCTGGGAGGAGCTGTTCTGGGCCGCCCGCAGAGCTGCCTGTCTCTCCATCAGCCGGCTGCTCTCCCTCTCCAAGAAGAGTTTGTTTTTTTGGATGGATGCGCCATGTGAGGAGATGTAGCGCCGAAACCTGGAGGGATGGGGAACGAGGTTAAATACACACTTGTGTCCAGCTCTCATGGACTAATATAATGATTATTTAATAGCGTAATAATGCATTCAAAGACTAACACCATTTGAATTCTTAGGAATAACATAAAAAACGACAAGTTGTTATTGTAATTATCGTGCCTGGCCTGGTACTGAACCAGTTATTATCTCTCTCCACTCCCTCCTTCTGAAACTCTGTCCCCAAACACGTCTGTGACTGTACCAGTCTTGCTATATTCAAGAACTTACTCAAAACTCACGTTTTGTTTAATGTCATCTGCTACCTTGTCCCTTTACTGTGTTTTCCTTCTCTATATTCTTTCATCTAACTTGTTGTGTAAAGTGTCTTTGAGTATATTGGAAAGCCCTCTATAAATCAAATGTATAATAGCATTAGTGGTGATAGTTAGAGCATCATTCTGTCCCATTTCAGGGTCTTTTTCATTTTGAATAAAGTTTCTGTGGCACTAAATCCCATATGTGTAGAAATATTGAGTATTAGTGCATCGGCAACCACGACAACTTTGTATCACTCAAAGGTCTAAAAAAGACTTATAGTACATCTGTACACTTTACATTTCAAAGAGCCACAAATGTATTCAGTGTTTTCTATGTCTGTGTCTCCTTACTCGTCCATGCTGCTGTGGCTGTCAGGTACAGGGGAGAGTGGCGGGTCGTCCAGGTCTTCTACATGTAGCAATGAGTCTCTCCTGCTACTGGAGGACGCCGTCACCTCTGCTTTCTCTGCCTTCTTTTTGTCCCATTTCAGTTCTGGTCTGGGGGAGGCGCTCACTCCTTCGCCTTGTTCCAGCTCACTGATGACAAAATGAGACCATAATCCTTTTTTGAAAAAATAGGAACCCTGGAAATCATTGCAGTTAAATAATCCCGTTGGCTGCGGTGGGTGTCCTGTGTAGGGAACTATACCTGACTCTGCGACTGAGACGGTCGCATCTCTCCTGCAGCAGCGCCACCTTGCTCTCCAGTCGCTCCTTGTCCTCCTTGGCCCTCCTGCTGTCTTCCCTGGCTCTGTCTCTCTCCTCCCTCAGCCTCTCCTCCTCCTCCTTGGCCTCACTCTTCTCCTCCCTCACTCTCTGGATGAGTTCTCTGGCTTGATGTTTCTCCTCTCGCATTCTCTCCAGCTCCTCCGTCAGCTGGTCTCTCTCCTGGATCAGCTGGGGTAAGGCCTGGACACACACACACACACACACACACACACACACACACACACACACACACACACACAGGTGGGGAAATAGAAGTTTGCTGGATGGGTGTTTTAATATAATCTCTCTTTTCATGAAAAAAAAATGTCCCACCTCTATCTGTCTGTCCACTTCCTCTTCTTCCTCCCCGAGCTTCTTCCTCCTCCTCTTCAGATCTGCTATCTGATAAGAGACAGAAACCATGAGACCACGTGGTTTAGGTTAGTGCATCAGTGATTAACAGTACACACAGTATGTGTTACAAGACCTTGGTCTGCAGCATGACCTCCTGGCTCTTCAGCTCTTTGGCTCTGAGCTCCATCTGATCTGCTAGATCCTCCAGTTCTGACTCCTAATAGAAGAATTAAAATATATTTGGAATAAAGTGTTTATTATTTCAGAAAAAAAGGCTTCCTTTTACTTTACCTCAATTTGGTCTCACCTTGCGCGAGTGTGTCAGCTGTGTCTTTTGTATCTGTGTGTTGAGCTGTAAGCGGAGTTTCTCCAGTTGGAGAGCATACGAGGCCTGGAGATGCTCTCTGTCCTCCTGCAGAGTAGAAAGCAAGCACGCCCTCTGAGCCGTCTCCTGGAACACACAAACATAACATTTTGCAATTGCCATAAATAATGGAATTACCGCCTCAAGGTCGTATGCCTCCGCCAACCGGTCCAGTTGCAGTTTGCATCCATGTCTGTCCAAAAGGTCATGACTTCACAATGTTATCGTATTAGACATTAGTGTGACATTGTCATTATTCGCACACAAATTCTTGAGTTATGGCCAAAACTGTGTTTTGTGAGGTCACAGCGACCTTTGACTGCCACAGATTGAGCCAAATTTGAAAAACTCCCTACAGGCGTTCTTGAGATATCGCGTTCAAATGAGTATAATATATAAAATATAAAGTTGCAGTCACGGAGGCATGGTTTGATTTATTATACTGGCCTGAAAATCTTTATTGATGCCTGATGGAAACAAACTATGGCACACTCATTTAAACATATTGTACTGTTTCCACTAATGCAAGTATAAGATGAGGGTGAACTGTAAAAACTCTCTGACCTCATCCTGGTATTTCTCTCTGATGCTTTTCATCTCCCTCCTGTGATCCTCCCTCAGCTGCTCCAGCTTCCTCTCGTGATCACGCTGCACTTCCTCCCGCACTTCCTGAAGAACATCAGCCAGCTAAACAGCGACAGTGAAGGTCAATTTACAGCACAAAACGTTATAATCCAGTGAAAATGTAATTAAAGAAAACATGATGATGTAATTCTGTACAGAGTCCTCTAACCTCTCGGTGGTACTCGGCCAGTTGTTGTTCAGGTCGTGGACTCATGAGCTCCCTCCTCCTCTCTGTGACTTTAACCTTTATACAGACAAAATTGTGTAAACACAGACACAGACGGACATATGGATAGATCAATAATGTGGGTCCTTCAAATCCAATGCCACCGTGCACCATCAACATACACTTTTGATTCTTGTGTCACTTGACAGTTGATATCCTGTTAATGTCTTTCTTTAACAATATGTGTGTTGAAGGCATATTTGTCATGGATTCGTTATTCAAAATATGTTGGTAAGACGCTTGACGACACCATAATAAACAAGAACTCTTGCTCTTTGCGAACAACAACTGATAGCAAATAAAGTCAAACATGTTGCAACAAAATTGGCTTCAGGCAATGTTTTTACAAGCTGCTAACATCGGGGGGGGGGGGGGGGGGGGGGGGGGGGGGGGGGGGTCAAGAACTCTACAAGTCACTTGTTTGTTATTCTGGATTACTTAAAGGGAAAATCTGCCACCTTTTATGGGGATGTCAGTGTTGACGGGAAATCAACAATAAATTCCTCAATGCGTGTTATATTGGCAGAGAACGCTTCTGCCGGCGGAGCTGTGCCGGCAGTGCCTACATGTACCAGGATGCATTGCGCGCAAGATTCCCTGCCGGCCATATTATCTTGGATGGCTAATGCAGCCACAGCCTCTTTTTGGTAATTTGTTTTTTTTTTGTTTTATGTACAAAGTGGAATTTACAACAGATTAAGGAAGTTAGTCTTTTTAATTATTATTATTTTTTGGGGGCTTTTTTTGCCTAAATCTTTGTACAGCCGAAGATAGACATAACTGAGCTACCGGGGCGCCCCAGGAAGTTCTGTTTTAGAGAGGCATCTAGAGCTCGCCCCCTGGTTACCCAGAGACAGAGACCAGAAATCCCAGTTAAAGGATCTTCTCTTTAATAATAGTTATTTGAATTATGCGATTTATTAAACTTAAATTACGTCTATCTTTCAATGTTTGTTAAGCTTTTTGCTTTTCTTTGTTGTTCCTGATATTTGCGTTAAACCTTAGCTTCAGTTTATGTGAAATAAGATACCCCACATGTCATGCAGCGAAGGAGTGTCGAGGTCTTGCCAGGTGCAACCGCAAACATTTTAATGACTAAATAATATTAAAATGTTAAAAAACAAGCCGGACTAAAGCAGGCCAGAATCATCCTCAGTCACCTCCTGTTTCATAGAGTTCAGCTTCTCCTCTCTCTCTCCCTGGAGTTTCCTTTTCTCCGCTTGCAGCTCCTCCTCCGACTCTGCCTTCAGACGCTCGGTGTCCCGCCTCTTCTGGGCCTCCAGTCTGTCGCGCTCCGCTACTCGCTCTTCCTCCAGAGTGATGCATAACTCCTTCAGCATGACATCGCTCTCCTCCCTGAGCACAGGACACACATCAACGTTACTGTGGGGATCATAGGTGATGAGTATTAAGACACTTATGAGGTCATCAACGAGCCTTGTGATCAGACTTTGTGAACAAGACATTGATATAGAAAGTCTTTCCTTTCTGTGTTAATGTATGTTTGTCACCTGAGTTTGTGTTGCTGCCTCTCCCTCTCCCCCTGGGCCGACTCTCTGAGCTCCTCCAGCATCCTATCAGACTCGCCGTGCAGCCTGGCCTCCTCCTCTCTTCTCTTAGACAGGAGGCGTTGCCGCACAGCCCTGGGGAGACACATGCATTTATGAATTAAGAAATTGTTCCAAAGCTATGTTTTAGTAACGTGTAGGTGTGTTTAGGAAGTAAAAGGTGCCATACACTCCATGCCTACCTCAGTCTTTCCTCGCTCTCCTCCTTCAGCTTCCTCTCCTCCTCCTCTTCTCTCCTCAGATCGTCCTGGAGGAGACGCATTCTCTTCTCCTTCATCGTAAGCTCTCTCTCCTCGTCCACCTCTCTGTCAGCCTTCCTCCTCTCCCTCTCCCCCCCCTTCCTCTCTCTCAGACTCCTTTCCTCTCTCTCCCTCTCCTCCTTCCTCTCTCTCAGACTCCTTTCCTCTCTCTCCGCCCTCTTCCTCTCCTCCTCTTCTTCTTTCTCCCTCTCTTTCTTCTCTCTGTCTTTCCTGATTCTCCAGCTTGGCTCTTCCAGTGAGCTCTCTTGGTTTTGCAAGGGGGCTTCAGCATCTTCAAATTGGGTGTTGGAGGTGCGGAGCAGCCGACCTCTGGAGGTCTCAGGCCTTTGGATCCCCGGAGACGTGCCAAGGCTTTCGGATTTAAAATTGAGCCCGACACTTCCCTCTGAGAGGGACGGGCTCGACAGGGAGGGCGAAGGGCTGGACTGGTGGAGGACGAGTCGGTCGACTTTCGGAGCTGGAGGGTTCTCTCTGCCAGCAGCCTGCAAATGCCTAAAGCAGGAGAAAGGTGTTAAACTAAAATAAGTTAAAAAAAAGGCTGAAAATATCCCAAGATTACACATAAATCTGTGTAATTAAAAAAACTGCTCAATTGTCAGGTATGATAGAATACAATTCAGACCTTTAAAATTAACTTCCAATTCCTTATGAGACACTATTTAAAACCCGAAAAGGACACATTTCTTCAAGAGATGATGCAACTTAGTCTGAGAACAACACAAACCTCTTGGCAGCCTGAGTCTTCTTTGTATTCTCCTCGTTTACGTAAACATTGAAAACATGACTTTAGCATGAGCTCTTACCAGATATAAAGAGGACGCCACACACACGGGTGAATTGTGCTTTTTCTTCTGTTAAATCCTCACGAGTTATGTTGCTAAACCACAGTTTTGTTTTTCCCGTGGTCAGTCCGTCAATGACTGAAAACAGCGTGGAGGTTATCTGTCCTTGGTCTTGTTTAGATTCATTGAAAACATCTGTTCGCACAGGTAGGTGCTCCCAAACATGAACAGAACAGCATGACGTCGGAGATGTGGTATCAAAGCGGGATGGGGGTCGTAGATGGCAAACTTCCTCGATTGCAGCATCCTGGAAATTTGCTCTCAGGCCACTATTGATTTGAAGCTCTATTAACTACATCTGACGGAGATGGGTGACATCTGCGTGATGACTTGTTTGCGTCCCTGCAGCCTCATTTGATGACCACGCTCCTACTCAGCCACCTTACTTCTGTATGGTACAGCACATCTCCATCCTTCAAAAACAGCTGGAACCGGCGGCGATTCAGGCCACGCGCTCGAATGAAGTTATAACTTATTGGTGGATAATGCAATGATAAGTTCTCAGAGGTGTGTGGCAGTTCCTTTTATTTTATTTTTTTATCTCCTTCACTAGTCCAACCAAGCCTCTTTTCCCCACACACACACATTGGAGGTGCCCCACCAACGTTTCCCATTCTCATTTAGTTTTACTGACGGACTTCTCAACCGCATCAAAATCTCCATCCTCGTCGTCGTCCCATGTATTGCAGCTACTTCCAAGAGCTCCTCACTTCACGCCTCTCATGAAAATGCATAGCTGCGCTGTATCCATGTTGTCTGTGCTTTCATCAACAGCTAATGAGAAAGCCAGGTAACTGCGTGTCTCTTCGGCCAGCTGTGTTGTCAGATTGCCGGCTAGTTCCTTAACTCGGCCTGCAATTCTTACAGTCTCAGATATTAACGGGCAGGTAACGGGCAGGTAACATGAGAAGACAATCCCACAAAACACAGGCAGACAGGGCTAAATTCACAGACACCAAACGAGGGAACAAGACACAGCTGGGGAGAAAGGCAGAAACACAAGGGCAGAGTTAATGGACACAGGAGGAACCAATCAACAATCACAGAAGGAAAACACACAGACAGGAAGTACAACTAGACATGACATAAGGGGGAGTGAACACTTCAAAATAAAACAGGATATACAAAAATCCACTGTGACACAAATATGTAAAACAAACTCTTTGGTTTAATAATGTGGTGCCAATTATACAGTAATTTCTCCTTTTTTAATATTAAACACAATGACATAATACATGATTCAGTATACAGGGGATAGTATACAAATAGAACCATATTCAAAGAGCCAGGGGTATATCACACTAGACACAAATATTATAAAACACATACAGATATTAAGTGTCTTATTCGTCTATTCGTTATGCAAAATAGAATGTAGTTTCACATATTGCTCAACCTCCTGTTGAGCAAAACAACAACATACGTTTGGTGTAATTGTAACATTTACATTTATGAATAAAAGGATTTGCCAACATTAATGTCAAACTTTTTATAAAACAATATTTGTCTTCTTTTCTTGGGTTATCTTGAAGAAACCAAACCCCACATCTTCCTATAATAATGTAAAGACATGACCAAAAATAAATCTGAAAAGGTCTTTGTGTGAGTTCAGTTAAACTGACTTTTCTTCCCGTCCTGTATTTGTCTAGAGTGGGCGGTTTGGTTCTGATAACAGGGTGAATGGCCTCTACATCTTGGGCAATAGTAGCTTACACTTTGCAAACAGGCCTTGAAACTCAGATGTGCAACACCTACGAAACACACAACTATTACAAGGTCCTAATGTGAGATTGCAGTGTGCATTTTTGTCTCCGCACCCCAATCATGCATCATAGGCTACAGTGTATGTTTCAGTTTGTGAATGAGCTACAAGTTCATATTTTTTAATGTTAAAGTTTGAGTCAACCCATCCTTTTTTGATTTAAGATGCTGGTAGACGATACATCTCTGTTGTACAACAGCCCAACATTTGAAATACCAAATTAAATTTTATTTGAGTCTTGAGAAAAGAAGACGGCAGGATCTGTTTTACTCAAGACTCAAGCTAAACTTTCCAACGCACCTGTATCTGGACAGTTAGAGATTTCCCATTTGAAATTGAGAAAAGCAATGAAACCAAGCTAATGTGTTCAGATTCTTTCAGCACAAACTGATAGGTTGTTAGGGCCAATACATTTCATATACTCACAAAGTAAGTCAAAGTAATGCCTTCAGCATTATTGTAAAAGTATAAAAAACATTTAGCAATTAAATATTCTTCACAACTACATCTAAAGCATGAAGGTGCTTTACTATTGTAATGTTTTACTGTTGAATAATTACAAATACTGAAATCGTTCTGCATACTTGTAGCCTATACGGCCTTCAGATAAATGTTGATATTTTATCTGAGAAATAATGGACTAACAGTATAAAATCTGTTAGTAAAGTTGCAGTACTTTAAAATTGTCTTTCAATTCTTCTTTAAACTTAATCATGATTATTATTATTAATAATAATAATAATAATAATAATAATAATAAGCTTTATTTGTATAGCACCTTTCATACAAGAATTGCAGCCCAAAGTGCTTCACAGCAAAAACATAACAATTAGTACAAGATTAGACAGAATAAGAGCATTTACAGTACAATAATCACAGTGTTGATGTGAATGAGTGTGAAGTAGCATTAGAATTAGTATAAAAATAAAATAGCAGAATTAAAATAGTATAAAATAGCAGAATTAAAATAATTAATTACTAAATTAATTAATTAGTCAGTCTTTTCTGGCAGTGTCCATCTTGGGGACACGTATGCAGTATGTACTGTTACCTGTAGTAAACAATGACACTATGCTGTGTGGTCACGCTTTTACATAAAGTCTATTTGGATCATTTAAAGCAGGGGTGTCAAACTCATTTTAGTTCAGAGGCCACATCGAGCACAATTTGATCTCAAGTGGGCCGGACCAGTAACATCACAGCATAATAACCTGTAAATAACGACAACTCCAAATTCTTCCCTTCGTTTTAGTGCAAAAAAAAGGTGCAATTTGAGGTGCCTCAGTTTATCATTTACACATGTGCATTAAAACTTACAGATCACAGTGTGTCTACAAAGGCACAAAACATTTTGTCACGGGTATCTGGAACAGTGTTTTAATTTATGATCAAAACAACTCATTTTTACACTTTGCAAAGTCTTCCTGCGCATGTTTGACACCCCTGATTTAAAGACTCTGCACCACAACAGTTTGTTTTAGTGCATCAACTTGCAGAAGTGTAGCGCTTCACTAAGGCACATGTTACTACTACGTTGTCAGGCCCTGACATTTAACTGTACACTTTAATTACACTGCATTATCTTTGAAACAGTCTTAAGAGCAGCAAATGGCTACAGAGGCTCATAAAGGAGAAGATAATGTTCCCTATCACCAGTCAGAACAACAATCACTGCTTGTTGGTTGGCAGAAAAGTTGCCCAAGTTTGTCCTCATCATTCTCTGATTACGTGAGCGACATCAGTATTTGTGAGAGTATGCTTGAGAGTTTGTGGATTAGAATTAAACAATATTCCTTGGTGACTGTATGTCACCTTCATTTTGTTTCTCGAATGATTTAGGTTATTTGAGTTCATGGGGGATATCTTGCTGTCACGTTGTACAACACACAGGGCGATGCAACCGACAGTGACACTCTGCGACCAGGGCTTCGGTCAAAATATCTGTATTAAAGAAGAATCGACCTCAACAGATGTGACATTAAAAAAACACAACACTACAGTTAAGAAGACTTGGGTATAGCAATCTGAAGTGATGTGTGTGTTGTAGAAATTGAGAAAGAGAGCTCCACACTGTTGCTTACAGCTGAGATAACCTCCCCTGCTGGTTTGAGAACAGTGTTCCATCATGGAGGCAGCTGGAACAATGACGTGACCTTTGAACCTCAGCCAGGCCTGATCAAATGGTGGAATTACTGATTAAATATTTATCAGCTCCAGGCAATTACTCCACATCTGTCTGGCTGTGTGATGGTCACTATAACACTGGTTGTTGATCAGCATTAAAGAAGTTCCTTTTCTTAGTCATATCACATGAGACTAGAAATCAGTTGGCTTTATGTAACTGTTGCGATAAAGAACTTTTTTTATTTTGCCACAAAATCATTGTCAATCAATAGCTTCCCTTAATTTAAGCAGTTTGAAAATGTCCCGAATCTTTAGATTCATATGATGAACATTTTTGCTCCCTTTCGCCAGTTTAAATGTTCTTGACGCTCACCATAATAATCGAGGGTCAGTCGCTTTGGTATCACAAAACATGCAACCTCAGAAATTGTCTTGCCAGCGAGGTGTTCTGAGTTTGTATTGATAGAAAATTACGACGGCAGTAATCTAGATAGACGACTGCTTGTGGATGCTGATGCATGCAGTCTCAAAGGTTGCTGTTCTAGATAACAGTAATTCTTCTGACGAGGCCTGTTTCACTCCTGGTCTGAGCTCAGAGTAGCATGTGCTGCGATCTGTTCAGTCTTTTACTGTTCGTGGTCTATGATTATTTTCACTATCGATCATTTTTTCAAATGGATGTTTAGTCTGAAAAATGTCAGAAAATAGAGAAAAATGACCCTCACTATTTCTGAGAGCCCAAGGAAGCCTCTTCAAGTTGCTTGTTCAGTCCAACAAAGGGTTAAAACCATGGTTGTCCTTGCTTGTCTGTTGGAGTTTGCCTGGCTAAATAAATTATTGGTTGTCAATTACAAAGTTTCCATTGTTACGTCTTCATATTGTCTGCTGTGTTTTGCTAATTGGTGGAAAAACAAATGGTTAGAGTTGATAACATCAGTTTACACTGAGCAGGCTTTGATGTGGCTTGTATAGGTGACAGCTTCGTCACCCCTCTGTCTTCACGGCTTCATCAAGCTCAGCCGGGCTCCTGTCTATAAAAAGGTAAAGTGGATAAGTTTATAGTCAGGGGGTGAGATTCAAGATAGACACCCAAGTGTCAAATGATAAACAACAAAAGGAAAATGGAAGTAGAGAAAGACAAAGAGGATCAAATGTGTATTATATGGACATAAAGGAACTTCTGCAGAAACCATCACAAATCACAAAACTGGACATTTGTTTTGTGGTTTACACACACAAATGACAATTTAGCACTAGTTATGTAATATGTCATATATATATATATATATATATATATATATATATATATATATACACATACACATATACACATATATATATGTGTATATATATGTGTATATATATATATATATATATATATATATATATATATGTATGTGTGTATATATATATATATATATATATATATACACATACATATATACATACATATACACATACATATACACATACATATATATGTATGTGTATATGTATATATATATATGTATGTGTGTATATATATATATATATATATATACATATACATACACACATTACAGTATAGGATTTTAATTCTTGCTGTCGTATCCTGCTTCACGATTGCTGTCGTATCTTGCTTCATGATGCAAGATATGAACAGGACATGATGCAATCGCTCAGAGCAAGTATTGACAGTGCAAGATTTTGACAGTGATGATTCAGAGAAAAGTGCATTGATTACATTGGCAAGTGTTAGTACAATACTGTATATAATGCAACAACAAAAAAACAGACCAGTCTCTTGATGACAAGTAATTGCCATTGACCGCTGATGACAATGATTAACCTTGCACCCAATAACCCTACACTTTTAGACAAGCCTTCTCTAGGCAGAGAGTTATGGTCTGGTATATAGAAGGCAACATTTTCTTTCTATTGTGGTGCAACAGCACATAGAGGTCGGAATCAGAATCAGAAATTACTTATATATCTCCGGGGGGAAATTGTAATACATGACTAAAAATCTTTACATTATGTCATCTCCGCTTTAAGTGAAACCTTTAGTTACTGAACTCACTTTGTATACGTTTCTTTTTCTAAAAAAGGAAATGAATTATATCTCTTACCTTTTGTAGATCTCAAAAGAATAGACATGAACCTTTTAATAAGGGCAAGAGTTGTGTGACAGAAGACATTATTGTAGCTATGGTATACGCATTATGTGTATAATTAGAGATAACTTTCTATACTATGGTCATTCCTATTCCTCAAATTACACGAAGCAACGGTTTCAAAGTCCATTAGTGATAGGACAACAAACAACAGCATTAATCATCGCACACACACACACACACACACACACACACACACACACACACACACACACACACACACACACACACGTGAACAGAGATAATTCTGTCTTGATACACTGTTCTCCATTATTACATTACAGTTCATTATTACTGCACTATACATGGTTTTGTGTGGGTCTGTGTGAATGTGAGTGCATGCATATTTTTCATTCACAATTTAGTGACTGCAGATAGAGAGTCGATCACAACAAGTTCTTTGTTTCTCTTGGAAACCAATTGGTAGCACTGGGGGGGGGGGGGGGGGGGGGGGGTCAACCTTAACTGTAGTTTAAAGTGTATGCTGCATAAATGTAGAAAACAAAACAGGATCAAGTATAGAGCCCTGCGAGACACCTTTACTTAGCCTGATGTGGGGGAAATTTGAACAGATTTTTATGTTTCCCCCCCCCCCCCCCCCCCACACACACACTCTCCTCTCTCTCTCGCTCTTCTTTTTCTTTGATATCACAAAAAACTAAATGTTCTGCCTTCCAACCCCAAATGTTTTGGCATATTCACACATCTTTCCTAATGTAACCATGTTCATGGCTCTGTCTTCACACCGAGTTGTTTATATCCGCCTTTTATTGTCTTCTACACAACAAGAGCAACGTGGCTGTTGGAAAAATGAGAAAGGCCTTTATCAAGCAGAAAAAAAGTTATGTTCTTGCTTTGAAATGTTGCTACTTCAATAAAAGTTCCAGTGCATTTATAATACTGATAATGAAAAGCAAACGTGTAACTTTGTGTGTCGGCGTGTGTGCTGAGTGATCTCATCCCAGCAGGTGACCATTGAACTCTCAACCCACTCCCCCTACTGAGGGAGATGCCAGGGGGGTGAGGTCCACCTCCACAGAGACACACAACCCTCACACCTCCACCCCCGCCCCTCCTCCCCACATAGACTCATCCCTCACTCGGGCACTATAAAAAGTCTGCTCTGGCTGAAGTTGTTCAGTCTCATCCAGAACTCCACCAGGTAAGACAACCAACTGCTGTGGCTCTTACTGGGACTTGGGCTGTACAGTTAGTCAGACTAGAGTATCTGCTGGAGAACCTTTTTAAATCTGCAAGAGTCAGCTTACTGCAATCTGTAGGCTTTGTTGAAAATAAGTTTCTCTGTAAAAAGAGATGTTTTGATTAGGGCAGTTATCTTTATTTTAAGATAAAGTGAGTCCTGAATCTGAGTACTTTGGGATTATGATTGTCTTTTAGCTCAGACAGATGATTTGGTAATTCAAAAACTGTTTTTTATTGTAAAACCTGGAGGAGGATTACAAAGCAGTCCAGAGCTAATCTTCTTGAGCTGGCTCTCTAAATTTGTAGCCATTCCTAATCTACCCAGATTACAGGTGCTTTTAATAGACGAATATGTTTAGTGTGAACTCAGTTGGACCGACATAGGTGTGTAGCTTTAACGTTGTGATAAAGTGTTCTTACTTTTAAGCCTGCTTATCTGCCCTTCATATTTGTTTTGAATTTTGTTTATTTCGTTGTGTAATTAAACATGTTTTATTGAAACTCATTTAACTGTAATTCAGTGAGTGTGACGTGTTGCCTCTTTTTCCCCACTCTAGACTACCATCATGAAATTCGTGGCTCTCGCTCTCGCCCTTTTGATGGCTGTCGGTGAGTACTCAATACAGTTTCTTACTTAAGGGAAATATTTAACCTCCATGTACAGCTTTGATGAGCAAATATATACATTTGAAGTAATATCTAAAAACAATTTAATATATTTTTCTATTTTACATTTGAAAAACTGTATTTTCTGACGGCTCACTGTTTCTTCTCCCCACCTTTCCTTCTCAGGCTCTCATGCCGCTGCCCTGCAGGCTGATTCACCATCCCAGCTGGAACACATCAAGTCTGCTGTCGATATGTCCCTGGAATACGCGAAGCACGGTGCACACTATCTCCTGAAGCCGCTTGATGACCCTGAGTCCAGGGAGATCAAGTAAGTCTATGTCATTCTCCTCAGTGAGTCCCACTATCTGTAATGATACTTGCTCTGTCACTGGTTCATTCCTGTTCTCCTCTGGTCACATTTTATAGTTCTAGTCACCATTTACTAATGTATGTGTTTGTTTAACTTAAACTAAAATGGTTTTGCTCCCCATCTTTGTTTCCTCCCAGGGCCAAACTGACTGATCACATTGAGAACTTTTTCAATCAGATCCAGAGTCTGCGGGATCAACCAATCTTGGTCGAAACCATCAGACCAGTTATTACCTATGTGAACAATGATATTGAAACCATGAAAATAAAACTCAATCCCACGATAGTGGAGCTGAAAGATGTCATCCAAAAACATGCTGACTACTACAACATTATGTTCAGTCCAACCCTCAATGCGTATTACGACGCTAACGTAGAAGAGCTTAAAGAACTGAAGGTTACATTGGATGGCATTTGGCAAGGGATGGGTGACAGCGTGGCTACTAATGTGGAAGAGACCAAGGACAAACTGATACCCATTGTGACCATTTTGAGTGAAAAGGTCAAAGAGGATCTGGAAAGGGTAAAGACAATTGCTGATCTCTACGTCAAAGAATACAGTGAACAGATTGTGCAGGCCTACAAGAATTCCGAAATGCCATCAACACCGGCTTTTGAACAAAAGTCGAAACTCAAAGTTTTAGCCATGAACATCAAGAAAAATCTTGAGGAAATGTTCAAGATCGCCACTAGTACCGGCGAAATGTAATAAATCCTCTCTACCCCTATTCCTGTAACTAACCTCACCTACCTGTCAGTCCTAGATCCATTCCATCTTTCTCTCCATTCCTTCTTTCCTCACATGTGCATCCAGACCACCTCCCAAAATGAAGCCAATGTCTAATTGATGCACTTCTTTGCAACAAATTGGCGGGACTCTTCCTCTCTCTATACCATGCGCACACCTTAGTGCGCACATGCTCAAGCACACGCAGGCAAACACATACATAGACACCAGCCACCAGCCACATACATACTCGGCACACATGCTTTACTTTTCGCATACCATAGCCAACTGCTTACATGTTGTGTAGGAATTGTATATGAATTAACACAAGTGCCTGAATCTCTGTGTTGTGATGCTTGTCTGATGAAAACTGTGCTTTGACGAAATACAGCTCAATAAACATCTGACTGTTAAAACTACTTTGCTCTCTGACTCTAACTTGAACCGTCTCTAAATGATCTGCCTGTAATGAAGCAGAATATTTATATGCCGATAACAATCCATAACACACTACAAATTCATCTGAAGCCAACATAAGAATATAGCTAACTAGGGTATTAAAATATATAATGCAGTCTAATAACATTTTAAAAAAACTTCTCAGGAACTTATCAGTAGACCTTCAGCTTTATTGGAGTGTGTTTGATCTTGGTGAGCCTTTAAGGTCATATTACACAGACAGCATTTTGAGGGTTCATCATTGAACAAAGATCCATTGGAAAAGAGCAATATTAATACAATCAGTTCTACTTAAGAGGGATATCCAATAACATATGAGATATTTCTGCCATGGGTCCTGAAAGCTGTGATTAATGAGCTGATCAGGGGTGCAAAGTGGCCTATTGACTAACTTATGTTGTGTTGTGCTTTATTAGAGAAAAGCTCGCTTTTCTTCTTTAGATCCCTCAGGCTAGAACCCTTCAACACTGTCCCATCACAGAGCCACATGACGCTATGAACACACACAAACACACACATCACAAACACTTCCAGACCATATATCACATCGTTTGTGTATTACTTTCCAACACCTAACTAAATTAACAGCAAGGTCGACAATGGAAAGAAGTCCATTACTTTATCAATGTATCCCTGTCACTGTCTGATATGTATTATAAATACATTAGAATTATCATTAAACCAAACCAGCAATGGCCACTTAAGTCAGTTTTAGGGCAGAACTGACTTTCTAATTAGTATGGTGTTGAAACTCTGCTCCAAAAAATAGGCTATGAATAATAAAAGCAGTTTGTTGCTGTCTTCATCTGTCCACACCCAGTAACACTGAGCTGATTAGGATGTTATTAATGTCCTACTGGTCGGTCGAGACAAGCTCCACTTTAGGCTTTAGGCTATAGAAAACGATAGGAAATACAAGCAGGGATTTTTAGATGCTCCAAAAAGGTTTTGTGTTTGTGTGTGTGTGTGTCTGTGTGTGTGTATGTGTGTGCGCACATTTGTGTATTCACTTTTCTTGGGGCTGCAATGCATGCATGCGCGTGCAGCTGTGATTAGTGCATGTCATTGGCACTATGAGTATTGTAATGGATGAGGCAGGCATGAGGTCCCCAGTGAGACTCTCATGGTGTATAAAACCAGCTTGTTCCTGGACACAAACAGCGACTCCTAACACTTGGATATACATCCACCACAGCACCGGACACTGGAATGGGAGGGAGAGTTTTGCCTTCAATTCTGAAGTGGAAGAACCGGCTGGAGTGAACAGAAATATTAAAGACAAAACGGCAAAGTCATTCATATTAATTGCCTTGTGAACCTTCAAATTATGGATGGTAAGTGTTTGTTTTAAGATCAAAATGATTTGAGCTCAACGGGGAAAATGTACATTTATGTGATGATGATTATAGAAGGAGTCTGAATCCAATGTGAATGAAACACATTTATCTTCTCCTCATAGGTCCTCATCTGTCTCAGAGCTGTGAACTATCTCTGCCCTGCTGTGCAGACGGGGGGTCACCGTCGAGCACCAAGGCTCCCCAAGTCAGTGGGGTCAGAGTTAAGCTGGAGATGCATGCACTTTGGCAGCAGTTTGACCAGCTGGGCACAGAGATGATTGTTACCAAAGCTGGAAGGTATATATATTTATATTTATATTCGTCATTATGATGCACTTCTCCAATTTTCCTCTTTCTCTGATGTTTTTCACGACGGCAGGAGGATGTTTCCGACATTCCAGGTGCAAATCTCCGGCATGGATCCTACTGCTGAATATGTTCTGCTTATGGACTTTATCCCCGTTGATGATAAAAGATACAGGTCAGACACACATACAGTGTGACGTGTGCTGTGCTTATTATAGTGTTTAAAATAAATACATTTATTTCACAACATTCAAGACCATTCCCCACTTATAACCTAAACCTCTGCTAGTTGCCCCTCTGCAAGCTTCACCTTATCGTACCAGTGCTATTTTCCAATTTTGAAGTTTTGAGTTTTGTATGTGTGTGTGTGTGTGTGTGTGTGTGTGTGTGTGTGTGTGTGTGTGTGTGTGTGTGTATCAGATATGCGTTCCACAGCTCATCCTGGTTGGTTGCAGGGCGAGCGGATGTTGTTGCCCCAAGCAGGATGCATTTCCACCCAGACTCGCCTGCCTGTGGAGCCCAGTGGATGAAGCAGACTGTATCCTTCGACACGCTCAAGCTCACCAACAACCTGCTGGATGACAACGGACATGTCAGTCAATGTCTTTAATGTCACTCCTACATGCTTTTACATTTGAGAGCTGAAAATAGAGAATAGACACTGTTTTGATTTCCATTTCATCACAAAAGAACATACAGAAATGTCTCTCTTTTGACTCGCCTGTTCCTTGCTCCTTGGCAGATGATATTGAACTCAATGCATCGCTATCTGCCGCGCTTCCATGTGGTGTATGTGGATCCAACTCCCAACAGTCATTTAAATGCATACAGGAACTTCTGCTCTTTTTCCTTCTCTGAGACACTCTTCATGGCCGTCACTGCCTATCAGAACCACCGGGTAGGAAACCTGGGATCAGTCGGCTTTTCATCGTGCAGTAACTGCTATAACTCTAGAGATTTGTTTGTTGTTGCTTTGCATCTTATTTATTTTACAGTCTCTCTTTCAGATCACACAGTTAAAAATAGCTAGCAACCCATTTGCTAAAGGCTTCAGGACTACAGACTCCCAGGACCGGTGAGTGTCTATCGTTCAGTCATATCTGAATACAGTTTGCCTGAAGAAACACATGTGAAACACTTTACGTGGAAAGGCCAGTTGATTAGATCATAGTGTATCTTTCCCACTAGTATCAGCTGGTAAATAGTAATAAGGCAGCAGTCTCTATGATAGCTAATCTTTGACCTTTGTTTTCACATATGGCAGGTTGTTGGCCATACGTGGTAAAACAGTGAGGGACATGATTATGGTGATTATATATGTGTGTGTATAGGTTTGTCTCTGTCTACTATGCATGTGTGACCTTTTAGAGTATCTGTGTGTGAGAATGTGTAGGGTGGGTTATTCAGGACCCCTGGATGTGTGGTGTCCACCAGAGGGCAGAGCTGAACCGTTCAACAGCAAACCTGGAGACCAGAGAAACTGGGATTTAAAGACTTCAACCAGTGAGTCTCTCTCTATGTATGTTATAGTATATGTTAGGTGCTACGATTCAACATAATTAATCTGGTTTAGGACCTAGAGTTTTATTCTAGTTTTTAATATATTAACACATTGTCATCCACAATTTCAACCCTAAAATCAAAAACATGTTTTTCCTTCTTACCTGTATTGCTATTTATCAATCTAGATTGTTTTGGTGTGAGTTTGAGTGTGCCTTCTCTTTAATATTATGGAACTAGATGGCACTTAGCTTGTGGTGCTCAAAGCACCAAAACAAATCATTTGAAAATCTCAACAGCAATGTCCCTTTTCAGAAATCATGACCCGGTTACTCAAGATAATCCACAGACCTAGTTGTGAACAGTTTTATGTAGGAACTATTTTCTTTCTACTTAACTACACCCGGCAACCTTGCAACTACTCTGCTAGCTAACGTTACAGCTCAGCCAAAGAGGATGCCATAAATGTTTACATTTCGCATTTTTCATGAGCAGTAGAAAGGAAATCATTCCTACATGCAACTGCTCACAACAAGGTCTGTTGATTATCAGGAGAAATTGGGTTATGATTTCTGGAAAACGTTATTGCTGGGGGTTTTTTATGGACGCTTTGAGCTCCAGAAACAAAGTGCCACCTAGTTCCACTATATTCCAAAAGAAGACATCTCTACGGCCGATATCTCCAACACTATGCAACTCACACCTAAACAATCTAGATGGATAAATAGCGCTCATGTAAGAGGACAAATATTTATTTTGGATTTTGAGGTGAGCTGTCCCTTTAAGTCCTATGAAATGTATAATTGCTTTTAGAATAAAATTCTTCTTCTGGTGCATTACTTTCTGGATTTGTTGGATCTGTTTGCTGATTAGACGTTTCCTACAAGAGGCAGTCATATTCCTGCAGTCATATTCAGCAATCTCTAGTGTTGTGAAAATAGATTAATTAGCAGAATATGGTGATTTTAATCAGCAGTGGTGAAATTATTTAGATTTGATAGACAGAGGATATAAAATGATCTGATCAATATCATTCCAACTGTATTCTCCTACATCCTCAGGACAGGAGTACCCAGTCCCATTGTTGGTGGAGCAGTGTGGACTGTCCCACCACTGTAAGGACTCTGTGGGACATACCATGGAGAGGAAAGATGATAACAGTGTATTAGCACCTGCTTCCTTCCTTCCTATTCCTTCCAACTGGGAGTGCCCAGGATCATCTCAAGAGAGAGGCAGTCTGTTATAAGGAAAGAGAAACAAACTGACTAAGCTTTGAATTGAATTTGACCTACTGCAATGTTAATTTGTGTTTTATAATACATGTATGTAGTTTGTGTTCTCCCTCACAAAATTCATTTATTGGGAAACTATATATTAAGTGTACCATTGAAAACATAGCCTAATGTCAATGGCAATATGATAAATGTACTGCAATGAAGCCACATGCAATAGAAGCACTACAGAGTCACAGTAAAGTAATATAGATTATATCAACAATACAGTGAAACAGAAAACAACAAACACACTATAGTTTTTCTCACTAATAACATTATTATAATTTGGTAATTTCTTGTTATAACATTTGTGCAACTACAATGCATCTGTCAGTTGTCTGAGATAATAAAATTACATTCTGAAATCTTGGTTTCTGATTTCTCCATAATTTAGACAAGAATAACTATTTAGAAATAATGTTGATTTATCTGTAGTTGTTCTGGATGAGAGCAGGGAGCAATGCCATAAATGCATAATGACATATGGGACATATGGGAAAATGACATATGTGATCCGAATAGCAATCACGGTGAAAACTTCATTACCCAGAATGCAGAGTGTCCCAGAGTAATTTCCTGAAGAAGCTCAAGAAGAAAGCAATTTGCCTTCAAACTAAAATACGTTATGTAAAACGAACGTGTAGGCTAGCCAAAATCCGGTAAAACAAAAATAAATTATTAATAATAATAATAATAATAATAATAATAATAATAATAATAATATAATAATAATAATCTTAAAACTAGTTTGTGATGCTGTCAATTGACTAGTTGTCCCATGTTATTGTCTATATATATGCATCACAAACTAGTTTTAAGATTATTAATATCATTGGACTGGTTATTGTGTAAATAACCAATATGTATAGTCTTCTTTTATTGCTATCTTATTTAGAAAATGCTTACAGGAAGTAAGTTTAACTTGACCATAGTGATGCTCGCGCTCTCGCTGCTCTGAAGGATGCAGCCGGGTGGATGGAGGAGGAGGAGGAGGAGGTGAAAGACTGAATGAACGGGTCGGGAAAGGGGAAGGATGCGGATTACGGTAGCTCGCCGGCCAGCCTGCCTACCGACGATGGTTTTGGTCGTTTGAAATCTGGATGTGCGGCGAAAACGACACAGTTCCGCGGTTTGTAGCTGCACGGAGGCTGTAGTTTACCCATCGTGACACCCAGGGCTGCCTGGCTTGATTGTGGGGGTGATTTGATCTCCAGCGTAGGCTATTTTGTATTGACATGTTACGTTGAGATCTAAAATTGGTTAATTTTCTAATCACTCAACGTCAAGAAAACTAGAGAAAAAAAGGAAGTGACCCTGATATTTGTGGTGCCACTGCCATCATGGTTTTAGCCGTCATTTTAGCATCATCGCCACCTGATCTCTTCTTCTGTGCCGCTGCAGACTGGATGTCAAACTGAGCGGAGCGTCGTAAAGTCAAATCCAAACATACCAAAAATACAACTTTACCGAGTTTCAGCATGGAGGCGTCGTCGCTACAGCCTCGTTGTTTGACAGGTCTGTTTATATGGACGACGTTGTGTCTGCTCAGCAGCGGTCATTCCGCGCCGAACGCCTCGGGCCTGCCTCTAGCCATCCGCGTGCCACTGCGGCAAGGCGCTCGCGCTGAACAGCCACCGACGCTGCCACCTGCCGCCGTGAACCGCGAGCGCGGCAACGCGGGGAAGAACTCTGCGCGCAGGCGGAGAGGAGCGGCAGCGGGCGGTATCAGCTTCGTGGACATGATTGATAACCTGCGTGGGAAGTCTGGTCAAGGATACTACGTCGAGATGGCCGTGGGATCTCCTCCGCAGAAGGTAAAGGTTTATTTGCATGGCATGATTAATATGTTGTCAAAACACTCTTAAATGCAGAGCCTGCATGCACTTTTTGGCCTACAAAGATCCATCATAACATAATCAAATTAATTGAAACCAAGTAGAAATGAGCATATAAATATTTCTTTAAGGATGACATTCAGAGTGACGATCAGTCCTTTTCATAGTCTTGCTCTCCTTGCAAAATGCAATTTTCATCTTTGGTCTCATTAAATACCAGCTACAGTTTACTCTGTGGTACCACTTAAAAATACTCAATTAAATCCAGTACTCTTTATTGATAACACTGTCATGAAAGTGAAGAGCCAGGCACATTAACATTAAAGACAATTTTACATTTATTACCACAGCCTTGCATCAGTTTGTATGCATGTTTTAAACAAGTAGACAAGTTAAAACACTATAATAATAATAATAATAATAATAATAAAAGGTCATTTTAACTTATCATTAAGCATCATACACACACACACACACACACACACACACACACACACACACACACACACATGCACACACACACACACACACACATGCACACACTCTGAGGCCTAAGCAAACTACAGAAGAATCCAAACTTGATTACCCATTTACAGTGTTTGTCCTTTTATGTAAATATCCTCATACTTCACTGTAATAGGGTGTAATGTAAGAGTTCTACAATTACTGTAAATAAGGAATGCAAAATTCAAGTAAGTTGGCGGAATAGGTCATCAAATATACTATCCGATTTTACGATACTGAAGATGGCACTGCAATGACAGATGGTGTGTGTGTGTGTGTGTAAAAGTGAGAGAAAGGACTGAATGATACAGACAGATAATGGGACCATTAATTCTGCAGAGTGAGGAGTGCCAACCGGGTGCAGCTGCGGTGTACAGGCTGGCACCCAGAGGGCGACGGATAGAGGGAGGGAGAGAAAGTGATGAGGTGGTAGAAGAGGAGAAGAAGGTGAAAGAACGAGTGAACATTTTTTATGAATAAAACGGCAACAGAGCGAGATGGAGAGTGACAAGGAGTGAATGAGAGAGAGAGAGAGAGAGAGATGATGAGGTAAAGATGGATGGTACTAAGTGGAGGCGTCACTTCCAATGAGAGATACTAATGTTTCCTATACCAAAAAGATCTGCCTTGCCTGGTTGTGGGCATTATGCTTGGCACCACGGTCACTACCAGCCGTTTGAGGCCAATCAGCACAGACAGACAAAATGTTTTGGTGTGTAGATTGAGTGTCCTCCAACCAGTAGTCAGGGTTCAGAAACATAGTCTATTGCACACAATATAGAAGAAGTATACAGCCAAGTTGTCTTAGATGCATACACTAACATTGGACATGCATTGGGATGTATGGTGAAGTGTTACATCCAGCTGTGCAAGCAGAGCAGATTTTCATAAAGCATCGCCATCTGTATTAAAGTTGAGCCTGTAGGAAAAATAAAACTCCACACGTCATGCATTCATTACATTTGTATCCATCAAATTGTACATTTTAGAGATGAAAAAGTATTGCTGCAATTACGTTTTTAAATCAAATGTCCCACAAGACTTATTTCATGCAAGAATCCAACGTTGCTCACCCAGTACTCATACCCCAAAAATGTTTATGTCACTTTAATACTTGTACATTAATGTCCGTAATGCAGGACTTTCTTCAGCCCCACTTTGCTGACTACTGGAGCTTTAAACATATTGAATGCTTGCTCTAATATTTCAAAAGATAAAAGTCCTGTTTGAACCTGTGTGATGCGCAGGGTATTTTTTTCACAGCTGTACATCTTTTTTGTAATGGATGTGTATGACAGTCTTGGTGAGCCGGAGGATGTCACACAGCAAATAAATTACTGCATTGTCTATGGGAGCTTGATAACCACCAGCTCCATGACCTCTGACCTAAACATAATCACAAAGTGAATTTCATTTTCAGAGTCCGGTGGCTATCACAATATTTTAATTCTTTACCATTTTAGAGCTTCCATATGTGTCACGTGTTCAATGATCTGATTTGATTGACAATGCTGACAACATCAGCAAACATCCCCACATCTGTTTTCTCATATTTGTAATATCCTCATTGGTGCATGGAAGTATGTCACATCATTTTTTTCCAGCTGAGCCCTGCTCACTTCAAACCCATGAGAGAAGCAAGAAAACTTTTCATATAGAACCCCATTGCTCATAGTATTAACCTGATTAAGAACATATGTTTTATGGGCCTTTAAAATGTCAAAAGACAGGGTTTCATTGCAGGCATTGAGACAATATAAGATATATAACATACCATATTAAAGGGTATATAGATTTCTAATATATACTGTTACTGAATTAATGTACCATACCAAACCAAAGTATGACCTTTAGTACAGCAAAAACTGCAATGACCATCTCATTTATTAAAATGACCAGTCAGTGTTGCCATGTCTATAACAACACGCAGATAGGCCATTTGCAGGCCATTAATACATCTTAAGACATCTTGATTCAAATTATCTGTATGTATTTAAGGCTTTAAAAAGCCCCAGCATCCAGATAAATAAAGCTTTATCTAAATTGATGTATCAGTCGCTGGGTAAATGGTCTTAAACTCAAATGATCATGATAGCAGAAGTGATGAAAGGCCTTGTATTAAACTTGAAGATGCTGCTTAGTAGATGCAAAGTTGTGGAAATGACCTCAAATCATTTACAGTAACTTTCAGACACGGTGTGTTCTGGTAACCACTGGATGATTTCTCCTCCATAGTGGAAGGGGAAGGGTAACTATAATGGCTGGAACAGACAGGCACTCTGCCAGGGAGGACAGCAATAGGAAGAGGACAGAGGAGAGAGATAGAGCAGGGGAAGACATGAAGTCTCAGTGTGTCAGGATGCGGCCTGTGTCTGTGTGGGTGAAAGACACAGAATTATCCCAAACAGTCAGCACATTTCTGGCCAAGAGAGGAAGACAGAGTGTGTTCAGCATTGTCACACTAGGGGTGTTTGTAGAGACAGCATATGCTGGCATGTGTGTGTGTGTGTTATCATTGAGCTGGATGTATGTGTGTGTTAGACAGAGTCAGTATTTATTCTGGGCTTTCAGGCCCAGCCCTTGAGACAGTAGCACTTCTCTGGATATATAAAGAGCCAATCCATTATTGAACAGCTTGCTGGATGTGGCTGCCTGGCTGTTCATCTGTTTGGGTGTTTCTGTACAACTGTTCATCTATTTTCTCTTTGATTTGTCAATCAGTAAAATAGTACAGTATGTGCTTATGCTTCACTGGAACTAAGGAATCTTTAAACAGAAATCATATTAGCACATGTTAACTAGAACCATATGATTGAAATGCATTGATTGAATGCAATTACAACTAAACAATTAGACTACATACATAGTGTGTATTAAAGCAGCATTACAAGAAAAAAGGACATATAATAAAGGAAAAAAAAGTATAAATGGTACCTGTGATATATAGAACATATCACTTTATATATGTCAATTGTAATATTTAATATGATGTACTGTATATGTCTGTCTTGATCGCCACCTGCCATTGTGCTCCATTCACACATTCACTGTTTTGACTGATTGTGCATAATACGATACTCACATGGAGATGCAGGCAGAAGAGGAGGAGATGGGAGAGAGGGGGAGTAGAGTGAGCAACCTGAGAGGAGTGGAGGGTTAGAGTGGAGACAGAGAGGGGAAGGAGAAGGACATCTAGGGCAACAGGAAACAGCACAGGATGCTACAAGGAAAGAGAAATGGATACAGAGAATGATGGAAATCTGTGAGAGGTGAGGCTGACTACTTGCTGGAATCGAGAAAATCCTCATCAATAGCAGACATCAAAAACCCCACACAGAATGGCCATGTCTGTCTCCAAGGTAGCAAAGACACAGATTAAACTTTCCCTTCAGAGACGAAACTTAATCAATTTCACAATGTAACCCAAGCGTCAGCTTTACAAACCTATTGATTTTTGCAAAAGCTCACAGCATATATTTAATAAATCTGTGTCTCTCTTCCATTGTCTCTCCGTCTCTTTAGTTGAACATCCTGGTGGATACAGGAAGCAGTAACTTTGCTGTCGGGGCAGCTGCTCATCCCTTCCTGCGCAGATACTACCATCGTTCACTGTGAGTAGAGACACGAGTGGGAACATATACAGCCACATGTGCCATGTTTCAGCTTTTCTATTTCTTGAATTTTGGGATAAATTAACTGTTCAAACTCACTCAGAATGGCAAATACATTTCTCACTGTCTACAATTCAATTATGTGACAATGCTTTTACACATAACAT